>NW_017731466.1:1043617-1202772 GCF_001890085.2 Hipposideros armiger | reverse complement strand
AACTAGACTGAAGAACAAAAGGACAGCAACTTGTCTGTTCCCCTTCCCCAATTTCCCAATGCTGTTCCATCCTCCATTTCCCCCAATTAAAAAATAAATAATAAATAATAATAAAAAAAATCTCATTAGTTTCTGGCAAGTAGATATCTTCTATGACCTTCCATTGCTGTTGTTATTATAGGTCTAGTTAAGATTATGATAAAAGATTATGATAAGGCTAAATTTTTTTAAAAACTGTATTTTAAAATAAAAAGGTATTTTAGGATTCAAAAGCCACCCAGTTTAATTAATTAAGACCTGACTGATGAAAATTAACATTTTTGATTGTTAGATCTTTCTGGGAAAGAGCCTGTTTCTACTATTGATAGATTATAGTTAGGTCTATAAAAATGTTTTTGTTTTTATTTTAATTGTGTTTAGTATATTCAGAGGCCAAATAAACAGTTTTCTAAAACTGTGGATTGAAAAAAAAATAAAATAAAACTGTGGATTGAAACTTGTTAAAAATAGATTACTGTTTATTCTGGTTCATTTGGTTTATTCGAAACATTCAACAAACGTTGATCAAGTGCCTCCTATGTGCCGATCTCCTGGGTGAGGACCCTGCTCCTGTTGCCCCCGCCATCCACTAATAGGAGTAGGCAGCCAGCAGTTGACTTGGTGAACAATACAGTGTGTCAGATGTTGATAAATGGAAAATGGAAAAAGAATAATAGAGGAAAGGGAATAGAAAGTGCTAGGGTCGGGGTGGAGTGGAGGGGGACAGGTTACAATTTCAAATAGGAGGTTCATGGTAAGCCCCATCGAGAAGGTAACATTTGAGGAAAAGACTTGAAGTTGTTGAGGGAGTTAGCCATATGGTATCTGGGGAAGGAGTGTGAGGAAGAAGAAAGCCAGAGCAAATGCCCTAAGAGAGCAGCAGACCTGGTATGCTTGAGGAATTCAAGGAAGCTAGAGTGGCCAGAGCAGCGTCATTCTAATGTAGGAACCCAAATCATGTAGGGTAATATAGGCCGCTGGGAGATGGGAAACCATGGGAGCGATTTGAACAGAAGGGTGACGTGATCTGACTTTTATTTTAAAGCATCACTCTGGCCGCTGTTTTGAGAAACCAGAGTAACCAGTTTTGATAATAGACTTGGTGGGGAGGGGACAACTATTGCAGTAATTCTAGCAAGAGACAGAGTGGTTAGAGAAGTAGTGGATAAGCTGACTGGTAGTCAGATTCTGGATATGTTTTCAAGGTAGAGAAAACAATATTTCGTGAAATATTTGATGTTGGGTGTGAAAGAAAGGGAAGTTTTTGGTCTGAGTAAGTGGAAGTATGGAATTGCTATCAAATAAGATCGGGAACTCTGTGGCTGGGAGAGATTGGGAGTTTGATTTTGTATGTTTAGTTTAGGATATTATTTAGACTTCCTAATGGAAATATAGAGTGAGCAGTTGGATATATGAGTCTTGAGTTCCATTGAGAGTTCTGAGCTAACACATAACATTATAGGGTTATATGATTATTTCACGAGTATAGTAAGTATAATATATATAACATTATTCTTTAAATATTCTTCTCAAATAGTGAAAATTAATGATTGAATTTCTTTTCTACTATAAGCTCGGTTTCCTTTTTAAAGAATTTAAAAGCTAACAAAGAATTTATAAACTAAATTGTTTTAAATTTTGGGTGCAGGTTGATTGATAAGTTTATAAGTGCTCTTTATAAGTCTTGTAAAATATAAAAGATCATTTGTTGATGAGCACATGCCAAAAATGTAACATTTTTGAAATGAAAAGATCATTGAAGACTTATATAATCTCTTAATAATAATCTTCTCTTACTACATTAATTAATAAGAAATTTTTTTGTGATTCATTTTGTGATTCAATCCTAATCAAATTCAGAAAATTTGATGAAAATGAGGGGTCTCAATTATAGAGTTTTGGTGCTTAATTTACTAAAAGTCACTCAAGTCTTTCAGGTTTTTTTTTTCTATGTCTTTAAAAAGAGAAATTTAATATTATTACCCAGAAAATTGAATTGATCACTGTCTCTTAGATACGATATTTTGTGTGACATATATCTAATGAATAAGCAGTAACTTTTTAAAATTAGTGATACTAAGGATAAAATGGTTATGTCATTCATTGACATAATAGTGAATTGACTTAGAGTGTTCAATATTTTATTTAAAAAGGCTGTTTCATTTGTTTCACTCTGTTTAGAAAAGGAAGACCAGTGTCTCATGCCTGAAGCTTGGAATGTGGACCAGGGAGTAATTACCAAACTCAAGGAACAATACAAAAAGGAGAGAAAGGGGAAAAAAGGGGTGAAGAGTAAGTGGAAAACATTGTACCTATAATTCATAAATCTTGCCTCTTTCATATCCCCCAATTTATTTTCAATGTTTTCCTGAAACTACTTACTCTTGTTCTTTTCTGCTCCTGACCTCTTTCCGTTTCACCTGCTCTCAGGGGTTGAAATTAAATGGTTTGCTATTTAATTACGAACTTTAAAAAAAAACCATAACTGTGCATATGATTATGGGATTACAGTATGTCCCAATAATAAATCCAGAGCCTCATGAGAGTATGGAACTCTATATTCCAACATAGTGATAATCTGGTTTTTTAAAATATATGTGCTTAATTACAATAATGATTTTTCACTGTTGACAACAGTAGACAATTTTAAATCTCATCTAGTATGACCCTCTCTCAGTCCACCAGAATTATTGCTTATAATTTCATAAACTGGAGACAGAAAGAAAGTTAATTTCTACCCCTGAATATTGTATGTGTTCATAGCACACAGTTCATTTGTTCTCTCCACTATATGCTATACAGGGCACACAGTCAAACACATGAATTCTAAAAGTATTTTCTAATTAAAACTTTTGACCAGTTTCATTTATAATATTACCAATTAGCTTTTTCCTTTTCAATAAAATGTGTGTTACATAAAAAACAGAACTAAAATGAAATTTCTAGCCCTGTGAATCATATACGAGTATATATAATTCATTATGCAAATTATTAATGAAGTTTAGCATAGATCTTGTGAAGCATGTAAAATGGAAATCCAAAAGCTTTCAAACATCCCTGAAAACCTTCTTATACACATTTTTAGGAGGGCAAGATTAACCCATCTCCTTGTGCTTCTCCTCTCCTTGAAAATATGAACATGGGTCTCCCTTTTATGGCCATAGGAGTTTTTTCCATTGGGATAGTAAAGTAGTGTAAAGTGAGATTAAAATCCAATGTAAGGAAACGTGTGTTTAAGAGTTGCAAAAGACTAGAAGGACATACTTTTTCTTTTTCCCTTTATTTTATAGTGATCCTAAGGCTTATCAAAGACCAGTCATTCCTGTTAGGTTAGTCTTTTACAACCTGGTAGTTACTGAGAAACATATAAATCTTTATTTAAAACATCTTAGAATTTACAAGTATATAACTTGAATGGGTACAAGTCAGTGACCATTATTGATGATGTCATTCGATGCCTTCTCAATATAAATTAAATCAATATAAATATTAAAGCATAAGAATATTTTGTACCTTTTATCTAAATATACTGATAAAAACATTTAATCTGAACAAACAGTAGTGAGGCATGATTTGTTAGGCTTTTCAGAACCATAACAAAACCAGTTATACTGAAGTTTTGAGGAAAATTTATATATCACACATGAGAAACAAGGAGAATATTTGAATTTTTAGATTGACTTAAAGTTGATAAATTTAAATTATTATGCTACAATAATAAATGTCTTGAATTGTAAAAGATCTTTAGGTTGGAAAGGTATCCAGGACTTATATAGAATCCATCTACTATTATATGGATTATTCAGTTCTTGTCAAATATCATGGCATCGCTGTAGTTGAAATTTAGCACTTAAGGTCTAAAACTGCACCATTTGACTGGAACAGTATTCCTACTAATAGAAGCTATTAGAGTTCCTGAATCTGAGGATTATGATCAGTATTCAGGTATAAAGCACATAGTTTTTTAGTGTAACAAAGAAAAATTACTCTCTAGGGGGAGAAATTTTAATGTCTTTACTGAAGATAGAGGGACTATAGACTTCAGTTCACAACATTTTGTTTTCATTGTCAGTTCATGTTATCTTGATTAATGGTAGTCTGGAAACAAGTGAAGATGATAAAAACAAAACAACTGAAAGACTTATGATAAAAAGAGAACTGAAGCAAAGCTTTGAATTGAAAAATGAAGCTTTAATTTATAAGCCACCATAAATATTTTATTAATTGAATTGTGTACTCATTGGAAAAGTTGAATTCTTTTAATATGGTCTAGTAGAAATATTTCCAGTCAAATTGTGTACTCCAATCATACTGTCTTGAAATATATTTCTAGGTATTAGCTAAAATTGCTTAAAAATAGTTGTATTCTTTGCTGGTATAGGAAAAAAACCATTACAGACTATGGGTAAGATTTTCCCATTCTTAATTAAACTTGTAACAGGAAAAACTACCGAAGATCTGTTTCAGCCTCTATCCTATATAAAACAGTCAAAACAGGGATGTGGGAGAATGAAGAATCAAATTTCAGGTAAGTTATCAGGGCATGAGACTTCATCTCGGGTACCATAGCTTCAGGATGTAAGACAATGAATGAAACAATTTAAATGAACAAACAAAAAGGAACATTATTGTTTAATTCGGTACAAGGTAGTTTTACAATCTGTGATATCTGTCTGCATTTAGAGTAATATGCAAGGATTATAGAATAATGTTTTTAATGGTCGAAATTGCACATGAACATTATTTCTCATGCAAATGGTGATGTATTCCAGTAGCTTAATTTTTAAAATATATATAAAACATTCTTTTCAAAAAATAATAAACTTTTTAAATAATTTGAAAACTTGGAAAATAATTACTTTTTAATATAGCAGGATAGCTTTAAAGATGAATGTTGGCAGATGTGAATAAAGTTTGTGGTACCATTTTGATGCAGTTCATTAATTCTATTTCCTCTTTTTTTGTTCTCTTCCTTCCTTTTTTGGGGCTAGGACCCAATAGGTCAAAACTACAAGATATGCTTGCTAATTTGAGAGATGTTGATGAACTTCCCTCATTGCAACCATCTGTGGGTTCACCTTCCAGACCCAGCAGCTCCAGGCTTCCTGAACACGAAATAAATAGGGCAGATGAAGGCAAGTACTTAAGACACTCGCCAGCCTAAGAAACACTTGGACATACATACTTAAATTCGGTTATTAAAAAGGTCTCTAACAGAAGAGTTGTATTCTACAAGTGTTTGATCTATGTATTATCCCCCAAATGTAGGCTTTCTTGCATTTAATGGGGTTTGAGTCCAACTTCAATCTTTAAGACTTGAAAAAGGGTGCATAAACTTAAAAACCTCTAAATTCTAGTTTAGAATATTTGTGCAGTCTCAGAGAAGGCTTCCATAGTCTGTGTGTGCTATATACATTTCTTTATTTTTATTTTAATCATTCAGAAGGCAGTGCCACATATAAAAGGCACTTTAGTCTTAAGTTCTGAGGAATCTTAGCAGTCAAATGCCAGTTATGCCCATTGTTGCTCTCTCTCTTCAGCCCTTAGTTCTGCTGGCTTAGCAACTGGTGTGTGTTTTCAGGTTTTACTTGGCCATTTCTAGAGCATTAGTTATATTATCCCAAACAATATCTATGGTCACATCTGACGAATCTTAGTCCTTTTATTTTTTTTAAAGATTTTATTGGGGAATAGGGGGAGGGGAACAGCATTGGGGAATTGGAGAAGGGGAACAGACAAGTTGCTGTCCTTTTGTTCTTCAGTCTAGTTGTGGAGGATGTTGATTCACTGGCCCAAGTTGGCACCATCATTGCGCTCTTCCCGGGCGAGGCAGATCAGTCGCCAGCTTCTGGATGGCCGCTCACGGCAGCTCTTGGCAGCTCACACTGGCTGCCAGCCGCATACGGTAGCTTATGGCAGCCCACTGCAGCAGGGGCTGCAGCCTACGCCGTCACTGGCAACTCATGGCAGACCAGCTCCAGGTTGAGCTGTTGTTCACCATCTTAGCTGTAGAGGGCACAGTGTCACTGGACCTCATGTGGGATCCAAACCGGGGCCCTGTTGCTCAGAGCTGTTGTCCCAAGCCAGCTCTTAACCAACACGCCACTCGGCCGGCCCAATCTTAGTCCTTTTTTGAAGAGTCATTTTTATTTTACACCTGAGTAAAGTTATCTGAAAATGTTAGAAATGAAAACAAAACAAAGAAACCTGGCTGAAGACCTAGTGTCATATAGTCTTGCGTGAATCATTTGGTTGAAATTTTGGCATGGAAATTGCTTTTCTAATTTAAATAATTCCCTCATCATTAATAAACGTTTGCAGTTGTTTGAACCCCCCCCCCCAGCAGATATATTGTATGTTTGGGTAAAACCCATTTTTATTATTGCTGCTTTATTATATGATGGTTTGAAAATGTCTTAATTTATGCTATACTTCATTCTTATAAGGATTTTAAGTAGAGTTTCTACTACTACTGTTTTTAAAAGCACATAACTATTTCTTCATTTCTTCAACAAATATGATTGAACAAAAAATTATTGGAATGAATCCAAAACTGAAAAAACACCTTGTAAATTCAGTTTTCTGCATATGCTGATTAATATAGTCAACTTGTTTCTTTTAAGAAAAATTAATTTTTTAACAACCAAAGTTTTTAAACTACTAAATTCATCTAATAAACTTATAAATGTTTGTCATCAGTAAAGTAACCACTTTTAGAAAACCACTGAAAGACCATCTCTGACAGTTTATCAGAATAATTTCCGTTTACAAAAAGTGACATTTTATTATTGACCAAATTAAGTAAAATCTCTTTTAACTTTGCATTTTGCTTTTAACTGGTTCTTCTATGATGGTAACTGAGGGGATTAGATTGGAAAGTGCAGTGTTAGGAAGTAAGGATATTTAAATTTATCACAAGGTAAATCTGACATGTTAAAGTACAATTGATAGCTAAAGAAAGTGTTCAAATGGACACTTTAGAAAAATTTCTTTGAGCCCTCCTGCTGCGGAATAGTGTGGATCGGAGGCTTGGATACATTCAAGATTCGGCTCCACCCACAACCCACCGCCGTGGCTGAGGAAAGCATTGCTGCTGGAGGTGTAATGGACGTTAATACTGCTTTACAAGAGACGCTGAAGACTGCCCTTGGCCACAATGGCCTAGTATGGGGAATTCACGAAGCTGCCAAAGCCTTAGATAAGCGCCAAGCCCATCTTTTGAGTTCTCACATCCAACTGTGGCGAACCTCTGTACATCAAGTTGGTGGAATCGCTCTGTGCTGAACACCAAATCCACCTAATTAAGATTGATGACAACAAGAAACTAGGGGAGTGGGCAGGCCTCTGTAAAATCGACAGAGAGGGAAAGCCCTGTGAAGTGGTTGGTTGCAGCTGTGTGGTGGTTAAAGACCATGTCAAAGAGTCTCAGACCAAGAATTCCACCGGGGAATACTTCAGATGCAAGAAATGAACAAGTAAACTTGGCTTTTAAAAAAAATTTCTTTGAAATATTCTTAAATGAAAGATAACACACCTCCAGAAAACTGCTGAAGTCACAAGAGTGTGGCTCAGTGAATTATCACAAAATGAACCAGCTAACCAACCATGTCAGCACTGCGTTGGTCAAGATGCAGAACATCACCAGGGCCCAGGAGCCCTGCTTTCTAATCACCACCCCTTCTCCCTTTCCAGAGGTAATCCTCACTTCTAGCACCACATACTCATTTTGCCTCAGCTAGGTACCTTTTACAGTTGTAACCTTTTTTATTTGAAATTTTCTGTGTTCCTCTAGGTTATAGAATTAATAATTTTGTTTGAATGAGAACCATTGTTTTCAGAATCACTTATGATTGATATATGTTTAATATGTCTAATACATGCTTAATAATTGATAGAAATAGTTTGGGTAATTAACATGAACTATCAAATGAGGAAAACCTACTTTCATTTAGTCACATTATGTTTCTGTGTAGTGAGAAAGAACAATGAACAACTGGATTTGTTTCATGTTTTACTTTTCTAATTAGATGATACCTTTAGTTATGGTTAAGATATGGAAGAAGCAGTTCTTCAGGATTTTCTGCTCACTGAATTTTATTATGTTTAAAAGCATTTTAAAATTATCAAATGTAGACATGCCCTTATGAGATGAATTGTTGGCTCTCGAGAGGTTTTTTTTAGGTTTCTTTTGTCTTCTTTCAGTGGAAGCATTGACATTTCCTCCTTCTTCTGGGAAGTCATTCATCATGGGAGCAGATGAAGCCCTTGAAAGTGAACTGGGACTTGGAGAATTGGCAGGCCTTACAGTGGCCAATGAAGCAGACTCACTCACCTACGATGTGAGTGGTAGTTTCATTTTTGTTGTTTTTACTCATTTTTTTAAAATACAAAGTTAACTTTATAGAAAAAGATGGCAATAAAGAAGCAAAACATCACAAGTATAGAATTCTGTTTATTTTTAATCACAAACCTTGAAAATGTGAATATATTATAAAGATAAACAATATTATTTTTCACATCATATAGAGATTAAAACTATGGGCTTTACCTAAATCTGTAAGTCAACATAGCTTGTTTATTGGTTTTAGATAAAGGAAAGAATTCCCTTTTCCATTACCAAGTTTGGGATTTGTTTTATATTTTAGGGCATCAGTGATTAATTGAAATTCATACCTGCCAAGGGCATTGTTTGTCTTGCTTCCACAGTACATCATAGGTATCCTGCTGAGAACTGATTTGAGCTGTTTTTAGGCAGGCACGTGTACAGGGCACTTTCCAGATATTAAGGCTGACCCATCAGTGATTTGGGCCAAAATTGAAATCTTTGTACCTTTATGCCTCCCAAACACAGTGGTTTTATAAGTGCATTTTTTTTTTTTAAAGATTTTATTGGGGAATCAGGGAAGGGGAACAGACAAGTTCTTTTGTTCCTCAGTCTAGTTGTGGAGGACATCGCTTCACTAGCCCATGTTGGTATGATCATTGCGCTCTTCCCAGCTGAGGCAGATTGGTCGCTGGCCACTGGACGGCCTGCTCACGGCAACTCTTGGCAGCTCACTCCGGCTGCTGGCCGTTCACGGTAACTTATGGGAGCCCACTGCAGCTCTACTGCAGCCTACACTGTCGCCGGCGACTCATGGCAGCCCAGCTCCAGGTCGAGCTGTTGTTCACCATCTTAGCTATAGAGGGCGCAGCGTGAGTGGCCCTAATGTGGGATCCAAACCAGCGCCCTAGTGCTCAGAGCTGGCGGTCCAAGCCAACTCCTAACCAACGCGTCACTCGGCTGGCCCAATATAAATACATTTTTAATTGTTCGTCATAATCAATTGTCAGAAAACTAGCTGCATATTTCATAAAGTGTTTACAACCTATCTTATCTCTTCATTTAAAATCCTCTCACTTTGTCTCTTGCTACTACTACATTATCTTCGTTGGAGGATACATTGTAGTTCCTGCCACATGGGGGATGTAGTGTGGATGCCTAAACACACCAAAGATATAAGAAAGCACTCCAAGGAGGAACCCTAACCACTCATTCTGTTTTCTGCAAATCCAAAACTCTCAATCTCTGTGCTAAGTCATTTAGTAAGTGTTTTGGGTTCTGTCTCCAAAAACAGCTGAAATCCATGTGCTGCTTTTACTTCCCATCCTAGTCCATTTTTTTCTTCACCTGGAACTATTATAACCTAATCAAAACAGGCTCCTTGCACTCCATTCTCCACATTTGTGAAACAGACTTTTAAAAAATACATTTCTGTTTCCACTGTTTGTGTATCCTTATATAATATTTACATCTGTTGTTTTAAATCACCATTTAGTTGACTTTTGGTTTTTTTTCATTGAACATTTGACAAACTTTTAAATTGGAGCATTTAGTCCATTTCTTTTTAAAGTATCATGTTTTCCCGAAAATAAGACAGGGTCTTATATTAATTTTTGCTCCAACAATCTACATTCATTAATTCAATTACAAAAATCTACATTTATTCAAACAGTCATGTCTGGCTGACGATCTTAACTCGGGCTTATGTTTGGGGTGGGGCTTATATTACGAGCATCCTGAAAAAATCATGCTAGGGCTTATTTTCCAGTTAGGTCTTATTTTTGGGGAAACATGGTAATTATTGATATCTTTGGATTTAAGTATACCATCTATTTATGTCACCTGTTCTATGTTTCTTTTTTCTCCTACTTTTGCCTCTATTGGGATTGATAATTTTTTATTATTCACCCCTTTCCTTCATTATTTGGAGTTTATACACACTTCACTACTCTTTTAATTATAACCCTAGAGATTATCACACACATCCTTTAGAGCATTTTAACCTTATTTGAAAAGCTTCCACCCTACATGTGTGTTATCCTTGTGATATATTTTATTTCTCTATGCATTTATCTGTAGTCTTACCTGAAGACTTCACGGGGAAGATCTGTTTCCAGGCTTACCCACGTAAGGTTGTTGCAAGGCCTTGGCTCCTTGCTGGCTATTGGCTGGAGACTATTTCCTCAGCACGTAGGCCCTTCTGTGGGCTCCTCAGCAGGGCAGCTGGCTTCTTCCAGTGTGAACGCCCTTGAAAAGAGAGGGTGAAAAATGTCCAAGATGGAAGGTGTTACAACCTAATTTTGGAAGTAATTTGTTATCACTTTGCTGCATTCTATTGGTCACACAGAGCAATCCTATAATGTGGAGAAGAGGTGTAAATGCGAGGAGGTGGGGCTGATTGTGGACAGTCTTAGTGGCTGCCTACCACACTAAGACATTCAGTAGGAATCTAATTGCTTTTCCATATGAAAACCTTTCAGCTCTTTAACAAGAGCAGACAGGAGTTAACTCATTTGTTCCCTCCACTTTTCTCCCCTTCCCCTCATCCTCCCCAAGGATAACTACCCCTAATTCTTACAGTAGTTCCTTGTATAGTATGTTTGTCTTCTCTTCTTGCACCAATTGTGACATGTCCTATCCAAATTTTTCTGCAGGTTTTTAAACTTCTGGGTTCTAAATTATAGTATATGTTGAGTGTAGCCTCTGAAGCCAGACTGCTTGGGTTTGAATCCAGACTCCTCCACTTACTAGAGGGCAAGTCACTTAACTTCTCTTTTCCTTACACGTCTAGTCTAAAGTGGGGGATAATGTTAATTCCTACTTCATAGAATTGTGAGGATTGAGTTAATGCATGTTAAGTCTTTTGAATAATGTTCAAAATAATGAGGAATGCTCAAAGTAGCAGCTATTGTTAGTATCATGTTGGTTTTTGTCATTGTCATTATGGTAATATTTCTCCAGTGTGTTTCCAATACTTGCCTCACTCTTATTTACTTAAACCTAGCATGATTATTAGCCTTGGAGTGTGAATAGTTCATACATGGTGCTAGTGTAAAGTCAGACACCAACCTCTAGCTTTCCTATTACTTGGAATAAAAAAAAATAGTCCTTTTTTTTTTCAGTTGTTGAGATGGAGTTTCTGTGGAAGAAAGCAGCATAATGATGAGTGTATCTTACCAATGGAATCTATTTTTTTGTAACATCTGATTGTCTCTTCTAACTTTAACATTTTATTTTCTGGTCTGTAAATTTTGTTTAAAAAATTTAGCTCTTGTTGAAAAAATTTAGCTCTTGTTAGAAAGTAGTGGAAATCTCAAAAAGTATGATCATATTCTGTAATGTTAACATGTTTAAAGATAACTTAGTTTTTCAGCTCTTACCTAAAAATTAGTTTCTATATTATAATTTAGGTTGAAATTATTGTCTCTTTAAATTATCCCAGTGAAGATCTATTTTATGTTATTATATTATTTGATCCTTTTTTATATTGAATTATATTACTTGTTTTTTTATTATAGCATTTATATTTCTTCAGAGAAAACCACTGTTGATATATTGCTAATTTTGCCTATTGATTTGTTGTTTTGAAAGTTGCAAAATGTGGTGGTTTAATGACAAGTCAGCAAAAATTATGTTGAAATATTATTTTTCCCCCCTATCCTAACTAAATGTATAGGCATCTTTCTTTTGTTTCTTTAATAGATAGCAAACAATAAAGATGCATTGCGGAAGACATGGAACCCTAAGTTTACATTAAGAAGTCACTTTGATGGTATTCGAGCCCTTGCTTTCCATCCCATTGAGCCTGTTTTGATAACAGCATCAGAGGATCACACATTAAAAATGTGGAATTTGCAGAAAACAGCCCCAGCCAAAAAGTGAGAATATCTTGTTTTAACTTATATTTAATATTTTCAGCAGGAAAATACTTACTTTATTTATTTACTATTCCCCAAATAGCTCTTCTAGTTCTTCTTCACCATGTCACATAATTTAGACTGTTTTTCTGTTTATACTCACAATTGAATATTAGGTTAGAAAACTTAACACTTAGGGGAAAATGGTATTATCTGATGGTTGTCCAGAGTTTGTAAATCCTAATTATAATCCTTATATAGTGTTTTAACTGTCATATTTAGGGAACCTTTTCCTTTGTACTGAAATTTTCTACTATTGTTGGAAACAGTAGGTATAGGCATGTTTAATCATCAACCCCTACCCCAACCTGCCCCATTGTTTACAAAGTTTGAACTTATGGAGTGGAAAGGAGGGAAGGCTGATTGGGAGGGGCGAGGGACTTCTCTTTGATATTGTCTGTTGACCTTGACCTTTAGATACTTTCCATACCCACCAAGATGTCTAGACTGAAAAGCAGTGTTGTTGCCATCATTTAACTGCTAGTCTTGCCTTGGCCCCTTGGTTCCTCTCTAAGCATGGACAGAGATGAGTTGGTATCACCAAGCTAGCCCTGATCCCACTTGTCGGGGTCCTTATTGGAGCTCCTCTACTTTCTTCCTTGGGTCACATGGTCTAGAACCCAGCATCTACCAGCAAGGGCCCTTCTATAGTGTCAGGCATTTCTGTTATTAAAAGAGTAGAAATGAACACCAAATGGATATTACAGAAGTTTTATTACTGGTAGAGAAACGATATCTATTGCCCAGTTTAAAAGAGATCAGTGTCGTTCCTCCTGCTCTAAGTCATACATGGACTAGATAAAATACTTGATTTATCAGTCTTTATCAAGTTAGCTGGACCAGATCTTGCTAAAACCAAGTGAATCCTCATTTGCATCAGGTACCTTCAGCAGAGAAAAATTATTTCTTGGTTCTAAATTGTGCCATTTGTCTTTCTAGTTCTTTGTTCTCAGTGGGTATTACATTAGACTAAAGAATATGAATGTGTCATGATATATTTGTGACTAAAATCTAGAAAACTATTGAAACAAGTTTCTTGCTGGTGATAGCTTAGTAATAATACTTTCACATGTAAATAACAGTGGCCTTGAACTTACAACTTTGGAAATGACTTGGGGGGAGAGATCATATGCCTATAAAAAATTGCAATACAATGTAGAAAATGGTGACTTTAAATCCAGTTTCCATTAAGAATCATGGCCAGTTTAGGCACTGTAGAGTGCTCATATACTCAGTGTTCTGTAATGAATGAACTGATAACTTGGACAGCTTCTTCAAGTATCAAGGACAGACATATTAGCCCTCATCGAAATACAAGGAAGTTAAAGCACCATTTATTGAAATTCTGTGTGCATGGTCCTGTCCTAGGCTGTTTTACTTGTAGAATCTCATTTAATCCTGTGAGTATTTGGTGTTATCCCTAGTTTTTCATTTTATTTTAAACATAGAAAAATCTAAAGTTTCAAAAGATTAAATAATTTGCCGAAAGTTAGTTAATGACAGCACTGGACATTGAATCCATAATTTATGACATAACTCAATCATGCTGTTTATTATTGAATCTTAGAGTGGTAAAAGTCCTCTTCTCTCTCTGATTTAGGAGTACATCTCTTGATGTGGAGCCTATCTATACATTCAGGGCTCATAAGTAAGTATGTGCTTTTTCTTTTTTAAAAAAAATCAACATTACTATAAATCAGCCTGATAAGAATATTTTATTGTCTTTCACTTATGTATTCGTGTTACGTATTTTTGTATTTAGTAGCCTTTTAAAATAATTTTAAAAGAAACTTGCAGATAATATAATGTTAAAAACAACCAAACAGGGATCCTTGCTGACATTAGATTTTATAAGTATGATGTTTAAATGACCTATATATCTCTTTTAAAATAAAGTTGAGGAAATTAGATTTAAATATTAGAAATCCTGACCTTTTTTCCTTAAGGATAACCTAGATAAAAATAAAGAATTTTTATTGTGATCACATATTATTTGCTTCTCTTGCTTCCATTTAAACTTAAGGAATATACATATCCATTTGATTTAACATTGATTAGCATACTTTTTGTATAAAGGGTCAGATAGTAAACATTTTTAGGCTTTTTGGGCCACATATTTTCTACTAATATTCTTGTGTTTAGTTTAGTTTTGTTTTACAACTCTTTAAAAAATGTAAAAACCATTCTTAGCTTGAGGACGGTTCACAAACAGACTACTGGCTGGATTTGGCCCACATGCCATAGTTTATCAACTTTTGGTTTGGCAGAAAAAGAAAAATGAACAGTGCTTTGATAGTATTTTTATTCATGGTACAAAGCTGAAAAACAGAGTAATTAAGTATTGTTATTTTTAGTAAGTCCTGTTATCAGATTATTTTTGAGACTAGAAATTGGTTTTCCTCTCCCAGAGGTCCGGTGCTCTGTGTGGTAATGAGCAGCAGTGGTGAGCAGTGTTACAGTGGTGGTACTGACGGACTGATCCAGGGCTGGAACACCACCAACCCCAACATCGATCCCTATGACTCCTACGGTATGAGAGTCCCCAAGAGCTAAAAGAATAAAATGTTTTCTTTTACACATTTTACATAGCACGCATAAGGATAAAATGAGATATTTTTAAAAATAAATTGGTAGAAGAGAACCATTCCTTTATTTTGTTAAAAAGAACTCCTGTATTTAGGAACCCATTTGATATATGATGCTATAAGAAAAAATGAAAAAAATGTATTCTTCCTGAAAAAAACAGATTCCACCACCCAAAGTCTTATTGACTGGAGATGCTGGCTTGCTGGACAATTGTTTTTTTTATTTCAGGCATGTGAACAGTACTTGGTACATTATTATTAATCTGTAATCATAATTTATCACTAACCTTAATAAACAACATTGAAGGAAAACGCATCCTAGCATCACTTTCTTGATCAATTATTGGAGGGTAAAGAGGCTAATTACTTTCCAAGTCCATGGAACCAAAATGTTTAAAATTCCTTAAAAATTAAGAGGTGCTCTTTAATCTTGGGAATACTACCATGAAATACAGATCTTTATTATAATGTATCACTACCTATTACTATAAATTTTCTTGCAAAAACTTGTTTAGGAATTGATTATTTTGGTTTCCTCTTGAATTCTCGAATGGTACAAAATTTCATATTTGCCATTTAACCATATATTATTTTCATTATCACTTTAGATTAATTTTACCACCAAATCTAAGTAAAAATAAGAAGTTTAATATACAAAATGTTCCCCAACATTTATTTAATAAGCATTTAACATACATTTTGTGAAAGGTGAACTTCCTCTTCCACCCAATTCTCTTACAAATTTATCTGTTTCTTACTTTTCCTTCTGTTATCTGTGTATCAGAGGAACCATTGTCCTCATCCTGTCCCAAGCCAACCCTTCCCCTTTTGCTCTTGACCTCATTTTCTCTTGTTTCCTTTGAGACTGCACTCTACCCCACCCCCTACCCTTGCTCCCATCTTAGGCCTTACCCTCTTTGTTCTCTTTCCATCTACTCAGCACATAAGTAAATTCAGCTATCCCCCATCCTGGGCAAAGGGAAGCCTTTACTGGCTCCATTTCCTTCTCTGGTTTCTGTTCATCATCTTTGTCTCTTTAGTGGTATTGTCTAGAAAACATAATTACTAGTTACCAATTTCATATCCTTTCCCTGTGCACCATCCCTCTGCATTCTGTCTTCTGGTTATACCACTTAAATATAACAAGATTTTCAGTGACTCTCTTAAGGGGTATTTTACAGTCTTTATTTTACAAGATGTATTGGCAGTCTGAAACTGTGGACCACTCCATCCTTTTTGAAATTTGTCCACTATTGGCTTTTTTGACACGTAACTCTGACAGTTTCTGTTCCCTATCCTTCATAAACTCCTTTTATTTTTCTCACCTTAAATATTGGCATTTATCAAGGCCCAGATTCTAATCCATCCTTTGCGTTGTCCACATATCCTTTGGTAGATTGAATCCACTTGTCTAGTTTTATATGCTGTTGACTCATAAATCTCTTCTTTAAGTCTCAGACTGCTTACAGAACATTTCAAAGTGTCTCATAGTCCATAAATCCACAGTGCTGTGTTTTTCTCCCATATATCCTTTATTAGTTGGTCACACTACTAGAATTACCCAAATTAGAAACATAAGAGTTACCCTTGATTCCTTGTTCTGTTTTACTATCCACACCTTATCAATTATTAGTCTTTTTGATATCACCCCTTAAATATTTTTTGAATTTGTTCCTTCTGCTTTGCCCCTTTTACGACTGCCCTCACTTGGGTCTTCTTTGTCACCCTCTCAGTCTACTGAAACAGTCCCCTTGCTTTCATCTTGATTTTATCCAGCCTCTTTTCACTGCAGTCAGAGTTACCTTATTAAATATGTACTTCACCGTACTGCCCCTGGGAAACGCTTCAGTTGTTCCCTCTTGCTTTCAGGATAATTTCCAAGTGCCTTAATATGTCTTAGAAACCTCACCATAAACCAGCCACTCTCATCTCACCCACTTCCTGCCTTAAACTTCATACTCCTGTGATACTGAATTGCTTATAAATTCCCTCACATATCTTGCTGTTTTTCCTTCTGGGATTTTTGTAGGTGCTGCTTCCTTTGCCAGGAATGACTTCCCTCTGTTCTTTGCCCAATATCTGTACACTCGAGGTGTCATTCTCTTCAAGAAGCTTTGACTCATCTCAGTTTATCTCCATGTAATGGGTGTCTGTCACTATTATTCTACTTATCACATTTTCTTTGGAGGACAAGGATGGCAGTGTGTCTTAATCATCTCTGTGGTCCCAGCATCTAGCATAGTGCCTAACACACAGTGTGTCTTCAATAATACTTTACGGTATGGCTGAGATATAGGACAGATACCACCAGTGACATTTTAAACTTAACAACTGTGAGCCTTCTGGAAAGTTCCACTCATAGAATCATTGTGAGGATTAATAATTACAGTTTCCAATTTGACTTTCATCAGAAACAGTGTTAAGTGATCCTCCCCCTGCCTCTGTCCTCCCTTCCCCACGTGCACATCGTTTATATGTCAGTTACTGCTGTTTGAGAATTCGGAGATTCCTGTAGGCTTCAGTTGATGTCTATTATGTCAGAGGCTTGTTGCTTTCGGGAATAACTGCCATTCATAGTATAGTTGGATAACTGGCCTAAAGGAGCATATCCAAAGTGCTGAAGGAGGTCAGAGGAGGGAAGGATACCTATTTACTTCCTCAGGGAATAATTTATAAATTGCAAATTCTATATTTGCACATTTCCAAGCCTGTTTTTAATTATTGCAGCATTTCAGAAGAGTAATAGACACTACGAAGCATATTTTATACTGTTACCAGGTGCTTTTTTCCCCTCTGTAACCTAAGTACCTCTATAATTTGTTTTTCTTCTCCTGATTTTGCATTCTTGCTGTTTTGTACAGATCCTTCTGTTTTAAGAGGCCCTCTGCTAGGCCACACCGATGCAGTCTGGGGTTTGGCTTATAGTGCAGCACATCAGCGTTTGTTGTCCTGTTCAGCAGATGGCACTCTCCGTTTATGGAATACAACAGAGGTTGCTCCAGCCCTGAGTGTATTTAATGATAATCAAGGTACATACTTTAAAAATTATTTTACTGACTCTTTCATAAAATTCTAAATTATCTAAGTTATGTTTTATTGTGGAAACAAACATTCAAATAAATGGTTCCAAAAATTCTTACTGTTCAAATTTAATTTGAAGGGTTTTTCAAGTAATGAAAATATATTTATTTGAATTTCCAACTTATGTATAATTTTAAAAGCCTGGTATTTGGTAAAAGAGCACACCTTATAATTTTTTTATTGAGATATGATTTATATATAGTACAAAACAGACACTAAGAATACATTGTAATGAGTTTGATAAATGCATAACTCTTCCATCAAGATACAGAACATTTCCCTTACCTCCCCAAAGTTTCTTTGTGTCCTTCCCAGTCAATGTCTCCTCTGCCCGTTCCCAACCAGAGATATCCACTGTTGTGATTTCTTTCATCATAGATTAGTTTCGTCTATTCTAAAACTTCATATAAATGAAATCATACAATGTGTACTCTCTGTGTCTGGCCTTGTACTCTCACTATAATGTTTTTGTGATTCATCCATTTTGTAGTTAAGTATCAATCATTTATTTTTATTGTTTAATCATATTTCATTCAACCACAATGTGTTTATTCATTTACCTCTTAATGGACATTTGGATTGTTTCCAGTTTTTCACTATTGTGAACAAAGCTGCTATGAACATTCATGTTTTTATTAGAGGTGCGTAAAGACCTAAAAGTAGAATTGTGTGTTTAACCTTATATGAAATTGCCAAACTCTTTCAGAATGGTTGTGCCATGTTACACCACTGACAGCAATGTATGAGAATTCTAGTTTGCTCTATATCCTTATTTACTAACATTTGGTGTTGTCAGAATATTTAATTTTACCCAGTCTGATGGGTGTGTAGCAGTATTTAATTGTGTTTTAATTTGCATTTCCTTGGTGGCTAATTATTTTGAGCAGTTTTATAAACCTATTAGTCATTCATATATCTTCTGTAACATGCTCATTTTTGAACTGTTAGCTTGCTTTAGTTAGATTTTGAACCAAATGAAAAAATCAGATTACATTCACATATACATATAATTTTGGTTTTTTTATGTTTATAAATAAGCTCCAAGTTTTAACCAAGTTTTACCTTATTCTAGATGATAAATAAAAATACTGTCTTTATTCTTGAGCTTTCATAACTTGTGTCTAGGTTTTGATGAGTTGCCTGCATCTGATATTTGCATGACTCTACCAATAACAGTTTGAATTTTACTTTTTAAATTCCATATTTTTCATGAGCTAGAATTTATAATAAGAGATGGGCTTTTAAAATGAAGAGCTCCCATGATGCCACTCTAAGCCTCATGTTGAGGTGGAAGCAGCAAATCTTGTAGTACATACATGTTTTCCATTTTTTTCTCTAGTAAAGGCCTGCATTCCATATACACGTAGAAGATGTACTGAGCAGGTAAGGATAATAAAATAGACTAGGGCGAAAAGAAACCAAAGAAATAATTTCCATTGAGTGGCTATGAGCAAATTCTGATTCTAACATCGAGCCTTACTTCTTAAGGAAATCATGCAACTACTTGTTTTGCTATATTTTAAGCACACTGTCAAGTAAATCCTCTAATTGCCATTCTCTTTGAATATGTTCTGTCTTGTGTAGAATTGGGAATCCCCGCCTCTGTGGACCTAGTGAGCAGTGACCCGAGCCATATGGTAGCATCATTCAGCAAAGGATATACAAGCATCTTTAACATGGAAACACAACAACGCATTCTCACTTTAGAATCCAACCTAGATACAAGTATGTATACCAATTTTAAATAGTCTGTGTTTGGCTCAATTTTTTAAACTTCATATCAAAATTATCACTACTAGAGTCAACTATGAAAAATACTTGTCATTATAAAGTCTTCTGACTCTTAAATCACATAACACAGTTGCCTAGAAGGATATAACAATTTACAATTGATTTTAAGACTTGGAGTAAAGTTTATGCACATTTATAACTATACTATTTGAAATAGCATTTGAGCTATTCCAAACAGGAGTCAAGTTTAATTTTATACCAAATGATTAGTTTTCAATTCTATTTGAAGAAAATACTTATTCTGAATAAAAATATTTCTATTTTTCATGTCTCATAATTTGATTTTTTAAATCAACTTAATTTTTATTAATAATATAATTTGACACAGCTCAGTACTGATTAGAATATAGATCAGGTTGTGCTTCTCAGAATCCAAAATCTGAAGCTTCTTGTTCGATACAGGAAGTCAGGAAATAAATAATTACTCAGATTATGAGGAAGCTATTACAGAATTTTTTTGGTTTGGGGCTCTTTTAACCATTGATTGCTTAATCCAGACAATCACTGTTTAGGTTGCAGTTGATAAAACTACATACACATATACTGTTATTTGAATTTGCAAACTTGCAAAAATTGTTATGGTGTGTGTGCACACGTGCATGTACGTGAATGTGTGTGTGAGTGTGTGTGGCTCTCCTCTCTCTCGTTCCTCTCTTCTTTCCAGTTTGGTTTTCTTCATTTTCTCTTCCCAATCCTTTCTTTTCTTCTGGTGTCCTGTGAGAATTGTTTGGAGAAGTAGGCATGAGTAGAGCTTTTAACTATTTGATTGTAAAAGAGAGAGACAAAAAAAATCAAATTGAGATTATGACATAGGAAAAAATTTTTTTTGCCAAGAAATATAGGTTTTCAGACCCTCAGTAAATTTAAAATTTATATATATGACCTAAAGGTATAGGAGTAAAGTAAAAAACAAATATGAAATTAAGAAGGATGTGAACATTTTTGGAATTACCTTCAGAGACTGTAGTCTATTCTTTAAATATCCTGAGTGGTAAATATTGGTTTTTAATGACTGCTACAAATTAACCAGACGTCAAGTCTTGTGGATGAAATGATTAACTGGACTAGACAATCCCATTTTTTTCCCCCAAGGTGGGTGACTAGTCAACTGACATTTTGCCTGATACTGGCAGCATTTACTGAATGCGGCCAAGAAGGTTTTGAACAAAGGCAGCATTATTGGAATAAGTGATAATTATTTTGAGTTAAAATAATATGTCCTGACATTTCCTGAATTATCAATTTGATTATTTCAGAGTTGTATAAAGCAAACCTAAGTTAGTCTTTTATTACTTGCTACTGTGTACCCCTTAGCTATTTATATTTGACTATGTTCTATTCTGGAATTTAGCAGATGCTTTTTTAAATTAGAATTCAGACCAAACCTGTTTCAAGGGAAAAGTGAATTTCGTATAGAATTTAAAAGGATGAAGACTGTTTGTTGTTAGAATCAGATTAAATTACCCTCCTTTTCATTGAGGTCATTGGTGATTTCACTGTGATAAAGTCAAAGGTAGTTGAAGCAGGTAATTGGGTACTTGTGAACCCAGTGAAAAGGCAAACAATTTCTAAGCTGCAAGCTGAATATGAATATTTGGAGGGTTGTTTTAATTCATTGTTAGAATGATGGCTGGTAGGCCTTCAGTTTATTTCTAGTATTCTTTGTGTTTTGCTTACTTGTCTGATTTACCATCAAGTAGAAAAACTGCCTAACAGGTATTACTAAAGAAGAACTTTCATTTGCCTGCGTCCATCGTTTGATTTCTATTGTACGTATATTCTAAATCTCAAAGTAATTGAAGCTGTTTCTAAAAACTTCTCTCTCAGAATATATGGGATATTTTACTTAAAATATTTCTTTTTTGTGGTTATTCTCCTGCTAGACTTTACAGAGGATATTGCTCAATGGTGTGTTATCTCTGGTTCATAGACTGCGTTTAGAAACTAAGCTGTTTACTTAGGACCATGTAAATTGAGTATAACTGACCCAAAGCTTACTCTGCATGGTCAAGTGACTGCCATTAGCATTGGAAAAAGACTCTCTTCAATTTTAAAGCTGTCATATTTCTAGGAACCTCAATCCAATGGAATACACTAATGTTACTGCTATTTTTAGCTACTTTTAACTATATTTTCTGTTATGTGAATATAAATTCATAATACCTATTCTAAGATTAAAAATTGTTTTTAAACTAATTATGTTGAAGTAATTTTTAATTTGCAGAAAAGTATCAAAAATAGCACAAGAACTGACTACCTTTCATTTAGATTCATCAGTTTTAAACATTGCCCCATTTTGTCACATTTGCTTTATCATTCTGTGTATATGTGTATAATTTAAAATTCTGAACCATTTAAGAGACCACATACTCCGATACCTGTAGATCCTTGATTAAACATGTCATTCCTGAGAACAAGGACATTCTCTGACATAGCACATTACATCATCAAAATCAGGAAATTTAACCCTGACACAGTGCTGTTGTCTGAGTTATGATTTACATTCACATTTGCCAGTTGTCCCAGTAGTGTACTTTATAAGGACATCCCTTCCTTTCCCTGGATCATTATATAATGATTTTTAAACTCTGATATGTCTTAAATTAGTGTTACTTTTAGGTAGATTTTCCCCTTTTTTCTTATAAAAAGTATCTTAACAAAAATCACTAATTAAACTTAAGTTCTTAATTATTGAGTTCCTTTTGATAAAAGGCTTTCAGGAGGAACTTTTGATAGCTTAGGTATCAGTTTTGGCAGTTGTCTGATTTGTGTGAGCCATCTGGTTGGGATAGAAGCAGAAGTTAGAATACGTACTTTGTCACATGATTTTGGGGGAGTCACAACTTTTTCTAGATCTTGGTTCATTCGCTGTGATATGGGCCTAATGACATATGGCCTGCCTGTCTCATTGTATGTATACTTTTTTTTTTTTTTTTTTTTTAGCTGAGCCATCCTGCCATCTGTTGGCAGCTCAGTGGCTGCTCAGCTCGGGCTGGGACTTGAACCACTGTTGCTCAGAGCTCGCACTCTTGAGCAAGCTCTTAACCAACTGAGCCACTCGGCCAGCCCTCTCATTGTATGTATACTTGAAATTTCTTGAAAACTATTAAGTAGTACACAGAAAGTACTACTGGAATGCTGACTATTTTAAAATTCCAAATGTGGTAGACTGTCAAATGATGACCATTTCTATTACAGTGAGAAAGAGAAATTTAAAGTGCTAAGACACTTTCTTTGTCATGTGTAACTCTCTTTGTTATGTGTATCATTAGATGGCAGCCATGTGATAAAGTGGTCTATATCTAGAAATAGTTGAGATTTAAATTTGGGCATTATCTGTATATGTAAGTAATGATGGAACTTTATTAAAGTAGCAGAAATATCACAGAACATTGTAGAATGAGAACTGTCAGTGGCTCTGTGCTAAGCCTTAGGTGGCACCCATTGATAGCAGGTGGTGGAAAAGGAAATTCTATTTCTTAGGTACCTCTAGATTTGTCAGGAGAGTATTACTCAGGCAGGTCTCATTTCCTAATATTGAAATTATGAACACAATCGTAGGATAAATGAACTAAAGACAAATTAAAATCACATCATTTGCTTTTTCAATCTCTTAGGTGAGTATTCAGTTCTCTTTTGTGTGAAGAAATAGTAGCTTTGACTAATTTGTGTTGTCTTTATTTAATTTTTTTCCTTTTAGCTGCCAACTCTTCCTGCCAAATAAATAGAGTCATCAGTCATCCCACTCTTCCCATCAGCATCACTGCTCATGAAGACAGGCACATCAAATTCTATGATAACAATACAGGTAAGAATTCATTTAAAATTGATTATTGTTAAAGAAAAAAAAATCTCCACTATAAGTAGGCTAAGTTTGGTGCAGTGGCTTTATTGTCAGGGAATAGGCATTGAAACGCAGATACTCTGCCATCTCAGTTTCTGTTCATTCCATCCAAATCTGCTGAGAGCTACTCTTCATGGTAGCACGTAGAGTCATCTTGGTTTATTTAATTGTAAGTACGTGTTATATTTTGGCCCTGGAGCCAAGAGTATCACCAGGAACATAATGAAAACTTCATTCAAATACCAATAAAAATGATCTCTTACTGTGAGTGTATTAGGGGAAAGTAGAAACATGTACTGTGGAAAAATAGAAGTAGAGGCATATGATCATTATATTTTGTTTATATAATTGTTCAATTTTTGAATAACTTCAATGTTCAGATGGAAAACCCCTGAGTTATTTGGTTTATTTTATTCATTTTCCATGAACTGATCTTTTCTGCATTATAATACTTTTTCGTCCAGATTGATTTGAATTAGGGTTTTACCAATTTTTATTGAATTACATTTCACTAGTCTAACGGAAATACATGAGGAGCTGTGCTGGGAGAAAAACACCCTGTGAGCAGCCATATTTACCTGAGTGTCTGCTATTGGCTTTGTAAATATGTTGACTTTTGCTGACTTTGCTTAGCTGCAGGTGATGGGTAATTTAATATTTTTAAACTCTTTCTGTATATTGTTTCCTCCAAAATTGTAGCCAGGTTTTCTCTCTGTTCCTTAGTCTTTGCTCAGTCTCTTCTTCTTTTCCCACAACCTGTATAATTTGCCTTTAGCTAAAGGCTGCAAAGTAAGGGATTAACAGTGTCTGAGTTCTAGTTAATGAACATAGCTTAAAGGAGTATTGGTGTACAATTTACTAACTTTGGGATTGTGATTTGAAAGACAAAACTATAATCTGGAGTTGAAGCTTTCGTTTCTCATCATGACCGTGCCTAGAGTGGGGAGGGAGACACTATTGTTTCAGCTGATGAAAACAGCTCTTGATGTAGTAAGTACACAGAGGTGTGTGACTGGAGAAACCAGTGGAATGTGGTAGCTGGCATGTATTCAGGATGAGGAAAGCTGTTAATGAAGAGTAACAATCTCTTTTTTCCAAAGGCAAACTCATCCACTCGATGGTAGCCCACCTAGAAGCCGTTACAAGTTTAGCAGTTGATCCTAATGGCCTGTACTTGATGTCTGGCAGTAAGTACATCAACTGTGCAGTATTTATTTATTCTTATTATTTTCACGTTAATGTAATTTTTCCTTTCAATTTCTTTTCTTTTGATAATAGGTCATGACTGTTCAATACGGTTATGGAACCTAGAAAGTAAGACATGTATCCAAGAGTTCACAGCTCATCGGAAAAAGTTTGAAGAATCAATTCACGATGTAGCTTTCCACCCATCCAAATGCTATATAGCCAGTGCTGGGGCTGATGCACTGGCTAAAGTCTTTGTATGACAGAATGCATCATCTTCACCTTCTAGCTCTTTATAAATAATCAACTGCACAAAAGAGATACAGAAGACCAGGGCAAGAAGCAACCCATCCTGCCCTCTCTTTCTGCTGAAGGAGCACAGAGGACATTTGTTAAAGTATAGTTTTGCAATTCGTATACTGTTTTCTAAAACTAAGGTTTGTTCAGGTTGCTGCAAGCTCAGCTGAATCTATGAGCCTGAAAACTGTTTCAAATTTCCCCCAAAATAGGAGCTTTTATTTCTGAGATGGTTCTAATTCGCTAGGCAGGCCTGAGCGAACTTAAGTTGAGTTTGTCCCCTATTGAGTAAATAGGACACACTATATGGGATAATTAAAAAACTTGATGGCTGGGAAAGGTAGAGGAAGAGCAGAAATTTAGACCTAGGTCTCCCCTGAGAAATCTTGTTAAACACATTAGCAGTCAAAACAGTAATCTTTACCTTATCTGTTGTACTAACCCCTGTGTGTCTAATGACCATGCAGTGTTAAAATGAGTTTTGAATTTATCAATCCTTTCAACTGTTCACATAAAGCACCTGGCAAAGCATTTTACCTATTAGGGGAAAAAAAGAAATGCAATAGTATGTTAAATATATTATTATTTAGAAATGCTAAACAACTATTTAGTTTGTAAGCAAATTTCTATATTGTATTACATTTTTGGAAATAGATTTGGTACCATTCTAAAGTTTAGCTGTCAAAAACACTCACCAGTGTGAAGAGTAGTTGATAGAATCTGCTTTTACTAAAAGATTTAACTTATTCAGGTTTAAGATTCTGTTTATTTTTAAGGGCAAGCAGGGCATGTCTCTATAATAATTTCTATTAATTTTAAAACTCATTTTATTCATGTGATATTTATATTACCAGAGTGATTATTTCATATCGATGAACTCTTAACTTTCTAGTGGTTGAAAAGATGGGAGTTATTTGCAAGTACTCATTTATCAAAACCCACATAACCATGCTTCAGATGATCTCTGCTCTTTCTTCTTTGTCTTCCATATTCAAATTATCTGACACCTATCAAAAATAGTTTATAATTACTATGTTTTAATAGTCCAAGGGGTATGGTTAACCTCAGGCAGCTGCTTTTGCAGATGTACTAAAGTAAATGTTTTATACCCAACACCCCTCCATTAGCATCTCCAAGAAGTAGAACCTCTTGGAAATCTGGACGGAAGACTTCAGTGCATATTGGATAAATAGCTCTTTCTTTCCTTCTCCCCACCCCTTCTCCATTGTTTAATTGGAATACACAGCATGTTTTAATGGGCAGTCAATCTGTTATTTCTGGGGAAAACCATATTTTAAGGGACCAGGGTTCCCTGGTCCTTGCCTATGACTGAAATGTCATCAGCTCTTAGGATTCCCGTGACCCCATTCCCTGGACCTGGTATGTAGACCTCATTCCTACAACTGCCCCACCTCTCCTCATGCACTTGTTTGCTCAGAATGTCAGAGACCAATCTTGAAATGAGAACTAAATTAATGCCCACCTTTTCAGAAAAATGTGTATATAATAGGCTCTCGGACTTTAAAAAGTCCATATTATGTCTATTTTAACCTTTTAATTAATTCCTACATTCCTATCCCCACATATTCCATTGTCATAACAGTCACACTTCTGATATGTACTCCTGGAAGTATTCTGGTGGTGATGTGGATGAGAATCAACAGTTTTTCTTTAAAATTCCTGCTTGTCTGCCTATAAAATTCTGCAGTATAAAGGCAAATTTTCTTTAAAGTTAAGGACCTGTGCTAAATTTGCTTGATTAATATGCAGATATGCTGTAACGCTTTGACACAGCTACCTTGTCATTTCATCTGTGCTTTGGTTAACAGTAGGCTCGAGGGACTCCTTTGTATAATCAAATGAATTGACCTGGACATGAGCTACCACGTCATATCTGAGCTACATACCAGGTGACTGTTTATATTTCCATGCAGATACAGAGTTCCACATCGTGTTTGGTGAATTCCTGTTTTGGTTCTGCAAAGAGCAAAGAAGTGGCGTTGCTAGCCTAACATTTGCAGAAAGATACTGGAAAACTCTAGTCAGGTGCCCGCCCTTGGCGGATTTATGATGAGCGACTACAAAGCTATTGTTTACCAGTTATCTCTTTAATTACTTTCCAGGGTCTTCACTGCCTGCTTTACTTAACGTAACTGAATTTCTCAAAACCAAGACATTCTCGTTACCTGTATTTTATGCCTCACAGTTGGAATTTTTCTGATAGTGAGTGGAAAATAACCATGAGATATGTGTAGACTGTACTGAAATGATAGAACTGTGGAAAGTTCCTTAGGAAGCCAGTGCTGTGCCACTGGAGACTGTACACAGAAACAGAATCTCCTCCACTAGCACTGTATGATCTCAGTGTAGAATTGAGCCAAAGCTGTCTTCCAACCAGATAGAAGCATATACACGTGTCTGAATTTTTTCCCCCTCAGCCTATCAAAAATTGAATCAACATTCACAAAATGAAAGCATCATGATTCAAACAGTCACAAAAATGCTTTCATAGTGCTTGATTTGTAAATATTTTGGATGAAATGTATTGGAATAGTATGAAAATCAGCAGGAGATGTGAGTCCCTGCCTTATTTTCATATGCTATGGATACATCTCTGGGAGCTTGCAGCACCCTTCTCAAAACTCAGCTGTCATATGGAGCTCATTTGCTACTCGGACCATAGATAAATATTTAACATAAGTGATATAATGACCTTCAGTATTTTTCTATTGAACAAGTTTATCAATTTTTGCCATTAAACAGATAATTCGTTATGCAAAGTATTTAGCTTTTATAATCATTTTAGTTATGACTTAAAGGGGAGGAATTGAGCTGCATCACTGATAATGAACTTTGTGAGAAATTTTTTGTTTATCTGACATTCATTCCTTCAGTATTTCTGCTATAAATTTCTTTTGGAGATGATGATTTATTTGAAAATGTCTAAAATGTATGTATATTTTATAAATATATATTATATATATTGTAAGAATATATATAATATATATATATATATATATATATATATATATATATATATATATATATATATGAAACCATAGGTGCATTTTACTGTTTTGTATTTTCATTTTTGGAGGTAGTGTACACAGCAGGTAATGATGAGTATGAGTGTTGTGCTGTTTGCTTTTGCAATATAATATATAGTTCTAAATGTTTAAATTACTGTAAATACTATATTCATTATAGGCTAGCATGCTTATTTTAAAGATTGTCATTCTAGTTTATTAAAATCTGAATGTAAGAAAACTTGGCTATTCAAATGTGAATTGAAAAATATTTCATTCTCAGTACTCAACCATTTTCATTGAACATTCAGGATTTTTAACAAAACACATACCATCAAGAAGGCAATAGCTAGAGAATGAGAGGTGCCTTTAATAAAAATACAAACACAGCCTTACAGTGAGGATGAGGATTGAGTTTGGAAGTGGGGGTGAGAGAGAGAGGGAGAGAGTGTGTGTGTGGGGGCCAGTCTGTGAAGGTCCTGATTTGTGACCATCAATGTCTTTTTAATGTATCTGCTCAGCTTCTAGGACTTCAGGGCACATTTCATGCGCTGTCTTTGTGCTCTTCTCAGCACCATGTATACTTTCCAAGAATTTTGAATGTGAATTCCTAAAAATTTCAGTAGGGAAGAAAATAACTGTTTATTTCATTATAGTCAGGTTCAGGTAAAAGGAGAAATTATTGGTTCACCAAAATTATGGGATCTCATTAATGTTGGCTAAGTAAATGTAACTTATAAAAGCTCACTTTTTTTAGTACTTAATATATTTTCTCCTTACACAGAGCATGTCATGAAATTCTTATGGAATATTCAACTAGTAAAATTATTTTTAGTTTAAACACCTGAACTAGTTAAAATTCCACCTAAGAATAGTATTTAAATGGCATCTTTCATATCTACCTCTTTGTCATTGCTGCCGTTTTAACTAAAGCAAATCTTTATGACATCTGAAATGATGGTTGGATACAAATTAAAAATCTATGTTGGTGCTTTTCTCAGGCTTTGTCATTTAAGTTAATATTGAATTAAGATGTCACAAATCAAATTGAAAGAATTAATTTTGGTTTTCTTTTGAAAGAACTTAAAATTTATTATCAATGTTGATAGTGAGTTGAGATAGTAAATCTCGAGTTAGTACATATGTCTGTGTGATGTTTTCAACCAAGAGCCAAACTGTTACTGAATTTATATGGAAAAAGCTGTTAAGTATAATTTTCTTCAGCTTACTTTGTTCTTCGAAAGCTAATTCAAGGCCATTAAATACATAGTCATTAATTTTATTTACTCAGCAATTGCCTCCATTACTATGTTACTTGTTTAGTTATTTATGTAATTGTAGACCTTTAAGTGTTTGACACTGGGATTCAGGTTGTACAAAAGTAGTAGCTGACAAAAATTATATGTATATTTTTGTGAAATGTATCAATTCCTAAAGTTCATTTTAGGGGAAGGTCCAGAAAACTAACATATGTGTGTATAAAAACAAAGGACAGGTCATTGGTAAATGATTTAAATAATTTTTACTCTTGCTACTGAAGGTTTTTTAATTGGCTGTATTCATTATTCAACTGAATCTCCATGTCAGCATAAGGGACGTAGGTTAACAAAGCATCTAACAAATTGTGTCAGTTTTTGGGGGGTATTTTTGTTTTTTGTTTGAATTCTAAAAACAAATATTAGTCAAAACAGAGATCCCTAGATCCCACTTATTTATTCTAGCAGTATTCCTGAAGTGGTGCTTTAGGGGTCAAACTTTTCTGTATCTTTGCTAATCAAGCTTTAGATTTGATTTAACTGGGACCACATGCTTACCATCCCTCTGATGCAAATTAGAAAGTTCATTTTAATTTAGATTAACTGTTAATGTCTGCCTGGGATTTTAACAGGCTGTGAACCAGTGAGTGCCTTGTTAATGAAGAATGATTTTTCCCTGGTTGTGTGTTAGCTCCTCTCTGAAAATGTCTCAGAGAATGGTGTTTTAGTTGATTTGTAGAGAGCTGCTAAATTTGGTGTTATCAGCAATCAGAAAAGTCTTCATTGTACCACATAACCTCCCTCCTTACTTTCTTCTCATTGTTTGGCTGAAGTTTGCCTCTTGTGAGAAACAAATAGAACCCATCTTCTCTGCAGTTTGTTCCAATCCAGATTAAGAGGTATCCCCTACACCCATCCCAACTATATGATCTAGTAAACGTTTTTAGGGGGAACCACTTCTTCGTAATCCTGAAATCTATTGGTTATTTTATGTCTTCTCAACTTCAGTTTACTAGAGCTGACCTCAGGGCATCATCAGTTCAGATTCCTAAATAATTCCTTTTCTCTACAGCCCCACACTCCCCCAACTGGTGAACCCTGGACCAGATTGTTTGATCTTCAGGTATTTTAAATTTTAGTTACATCAATTAATGTAAATTAATCCAAATGCTAATTTTTGTGGTGCAAGAAGTTTCTTTTGTAAATTCAGGGTATGGATAAGCTAAGATATCCTTTTTTGGTGGCTCTAAGTGTATTATTTGTTTTTAAATAAAGTGTACAAATATAGATAATGTGCTATAGGTGTCTCATGAATTGAAATATTTGTCAGGTTTGGAATCTAGTGGATTTGCACTTAAAATACTTTAATACAACCTGATTTTGTTATTTTTTTGGGGGGAGGTAGTAGAGAAGTACAGAGAAATAAAATGGTACTAGAGTAGATGTGAGTTCAAAATAATGACCCAATCTTATTAATTGTGAAGAAAGCAGAGAAATTTATCATTATAGAGAGGTTGGACCTTTGGAAAGCCAGTAAAATTAAAGTACCCCATAGATTGTATCAATGATCCTTTCAGGGACACGTATATTTTTTCAAGTGTTCAGTTACTTAATTTAAAAAAATTATACATGCGTATGTATAGAAATCTAATGTGTTTTTATTTTTTCTTTGTTTGGCTGCTTAACAGACAAGCGTAAGCCTTCCCCTTCCCCTTGCTCCTTCAAATCAACATTATTTTTCATGGGCTTCCCTGGCTTAGAACTCACAGTCTCTGTTCCAGTTTGGAGTCAATACTGTATGGAATGTAAAAGGTACCACCTCTGGTGTCCTTGAAACTATCCACTGTTTTTGATGTGTGTGCTGCTGTAGTAATGAGTGTTACATCCTTTGGTATGTACACATTTTTCAGTAATGTCAGAAATGTCCCTTTTGTTTTTTTGTTTTTTGTTTTTTTTAGCTAAGCCATCCTGCCACCTGTTGGCAGCTCAGTGGCAGCTCAGCTTGGGCCGGGCATCGGACCGTTGTTGCTCAGAGCTCACATTCTGAGTGAGCTCTTAACCAACTGAGCCACTTGGCCAGCCCCTCTTTTATTCCTTTTAATGAGTGCTGAGACATGATTTGCTTGGAGTTATTTTAGAGTAATCTAGCTCAGGCGGTCAAGAGGACTCCCAAGTTTTTTATGGATTGATGGACCCCTGGGGTCAGCCCAGGTTCAGAGTGGATTTCTGACTTGCATTGGGTTTCCTAAGACCACCACTGAGGTTTTTAGGGGTCATGGCATTTAGTGTATTCCCCAGGAGCACCCGAGAGCCTGGCAGCACCCTTTACCCCGAACGCTGTAACCATGAAGCTTCCCTCCACTTGTTACTTCTCAGTGACACCTGTGGCTTACAATGATCAGGATACTGCAATTCTATGGAGGAGCACTGACATTCAACTCTGAACATTGGAATCCATATTTTCTGGAACACAGCTTTTAATTTAGTGTACTTTCAAAACCATACAATCCCAAACCCACCCAACAAAAACTGACTTTAAGTTTCATTTAGAACCTACAAAACCCTAAGCTCTGTCTTACTCCTCGTTGTTATTAGGTCATGGTGGTTTCGGTGAGACTTGAAGATGGATCTGACTATTTGGGTGAACAGAATCTGCAATATCCTGCTAATAGGAAGGGACTATTTCATAGAAAATTCTCTTGTCCTTGGTGATGTAGCCATTCACCTTACATGAAGATAGGCCCAGATGCTAACTCCACATTGACTTTCCCTGTGTGCCTCTTTAAGAGAGAATTAATCCAGCGATGTAAAGGAGAGCCCACAGTAAAACATCTGTTAAATAGCACTTGGAGTATTAGAGTTACTATTGTTAATTCACGTGCCAAAGTTTTTCATGCCCTCATAGGATCCAGTGTATGTACCAGGTTCCCAATCTGTAACCTCAAACCAAAGACATTTTTTAATTACTTTATATAATAGCATCATCAAATTAAGGGTAATGGTAAGGAAACCCATCACGCATAAATGAGAATTCCCAAACTGAAAAGCTTTCTTTAATTAAAAGAAACTGCACAGATAGCAAAATTTAATGTTAAGCATGAGTTGTTCAAATGTTTGTGATTTATATAAAATGGGCTGGTATGTTCAAGTATGCTAACATCCAACTACTTCCTTATGGAAGTGGGACCAAGGCAGTAATTATTCATAAACAAGATTCATTTACCTTAAAGCAAAAGAGATTTCATCAGAAACAGTTTATTTTGGGTTCTGGGTAACTTGGGTGAGGGTGGGTGTCTGGAAGGAAGCAGCTCACCAGAGGAAGAACACCCCCCACCATTGCCTCCCGTTCTCTTTCAATAGCCTGGAAAGATGGCCTCTGAGATCCTTTTGACCTCTAAAAGTGAATGGTTCCAATTCTGGCTTGTTTGTCATTGGTCCCTGTTATCTAAAGATTTTTAGGAAATAGAAGTATCCGAGAGCCCCCGAGTTAAGTGTCAGACAACATAGCTTTTATTATATTTTAGGAAGCTTTATTAACATAGGCTCAGGGATGTTGTGTTCATCTGCACATGTCAGAATGAAGACGAGACATGTAAGAAATACGTGTAGCCAAGTGATAATCTCAGGAAAAGACAGGAGAATCATTTTTATTGGATAAGTTCTGTTTTGAATGGGTTTCACTGCCTTTAAAAGCATTTAAAATATATATTTACATCTCTTTCTACAGACCTTGGAGCCTACGTATTTCATAATATCCTACTGATGGAATAATTCACTCAATGTATATTTTAGAAAAAGCTCAGTGGTTTCACATATCTTTTGACAGTCATTTATGAATAACACTCCTGACACACACGTCCCGTATACTCAAGTGATATGTAGAAACACCTTTATATGAGGTAAATGTATCAGCATTTTGCTGATTGGAAAGTCAGTATTTTTGTACATAGCTTGCAGGTAAACACAGAGCCTTATGCATTTGATACATATTACAATGAATAGAACATTAAGATACAGCATATATACCACATAAATAATGTTAATAGCAATGCCCCCCTCAGAGCTAACAACCTTAAGGTTAAATTCTGCCAGTTGCCATTCACGGATTTTGAAAGTATGCAAGATCAGCCAAAATATCATTGAACAATCAATTCATTTAAGTGAAAGCTTTGTTTAATGAAATAGTACCTGTTCAGTTTCCTTGTATATCTCAGGGTCAGAAGAAATTAGGCTTTCTCCCAACTAAAACATTCAGACTTTCACTTATTCCTTTTGGTCAGCCTTTTAAACAAGCAAGACAACAAGCTCCTTGTTCCTCATTGCTGTAGGATACACATCTAATGATTCCGATTAAAAAAAAAAAAAAAGCTTGCAAACAAACTTTTTTCTCTTTAGAAACATCATTGCTTTCTGGAGGCAGAAATTTTACTTTTAAACTTGAAGGGTATAGATCCAGGTAGATTTGTGCCCTCAATGTATGCAAGTTATATACAGCTTGCCTCTGCAAATAAACACAAGTTTTATTTTGTGTGGCTTTTAGAAATTATTTCGGGAGTATAAAGATTGTCAAGGAAGTTGATTTCATATATTATCTTTCAAAATCTTGTGGATTTCTTTGCAGCTTGGGTAGCAAGCAGTGTGCTGAGTTTTATTCTGAATGCCTTGATTCTATACCATCCTCAATTCAGATTTTACATATTAAGTATGGCTCACTTGTCACCTAACAAAATAAAAGTTAATGGTTATTTGTTTGCTTCTGTCTCTATCAGCTCGAGGCAGGGCCCATGTTTGTTTTTCTTACATTCCCCTTAGCACCTCTCCAGGTACCTTACCATGTAGAATGTACTTGATAAATATTTGTTGGTTGAGTAATCAGAGAGCATGTTTTTAAAACTGTGAATCTATCCAAATCATCAAAAGCAAAGAAAAAAATCATCCCCACCAGCCTCTAGGTGATTTCAAATAGATTTAGATCTGTGGAGTTGGTTTTAAGATTGAGGTCTGCATCTTAATGTGGGAAGGGGTTTGGACCTCACCTGGAAGGTGGCAACAGACTGCCCAAGGCAGCACCCTCTTTCTGCCACACTCTTAGCAGTCCTGCCTACGTTGGAACTGAGCAGAGCATGTGGGGTCAAGGACGTGTCTCTAAGGCCTGTTACAGTGACCCTAACTTCCCCGCACCAACCCCCTGGCCTCGGATCTCTAGACAGAAGCTCCTCCATAGCCTGGAACCTAAACCTACCTTGGCTGCCTTGGGCCCAGACCCGGTCCACTGCTCTTTCCTTGCAGCTGTCAGGTGGCTGGCTATTCCTGACTGGCTTTTTTCTTCCCCCCCAAAGAGGTGGGAAGTTCCTCCAATAGGAGCTTGTCCAGAAAGGCATTCCTTGGGGAGCTTGCTTTGCAGTTGAAGGATTTGGGACAATACCCCTCAGGATGCTCTCAGGGCTGCTTTTTGTCCTGAAGATTTGGTAGTAATTATCTAAATGTCTTAACTCGCCTAGGAGTAGTTCTGTGTTGTCTTGGTTTGCTGCCACCATTCCGGACAGGGTCCCGGTGGTTTGCGGCCTTGAGCCGAAGAGCTTAATTGCTTCAGGAGTAAAATAGTCAACGAGTTAGAATAGATATTTATATTTAGCAGTCAAATGACTACATCCGCAATAGAATCAGCAGCAGAGTAGGAAGTTCTATGAGTATGAAATATTCAACTAAATAAATATCAAAATACTACTAAACGTATATGTGATGTAAAACTATTCTCTCTCTCTTTTTTAATTATTAAAATACGACTCCTTTAAGATTGAGACAGCACAGAGGAAAGAACAGGACCTGGGCAGCAGAGGACATTTATTGTCTGTGAGGCTTTAGACAAGCTAACTTTTCTGAGTTGTTTCTCATCTATGAAATGGGGATTATAGATCTACCTAATTAGATTAATTTGAAATAATAGCTATAAAACACCTGATAAAATGTCAGGCAGCAATAAGCATCCAGCAAATAACTATTATTCACTCCCTGAATTCAGACTTTTTGTCATGCGGTTCTGTCCCACTCCTGATAGCTTCTAGAATGTCAGGATTTTAGGAGAAATAAGTTCAGTGAACATCAAGAGTGGCCCTAAAGAAGAAGTTAACTCCTAAAATGTTTCCTTCCTCAATATTTGAGTGCCTGCTATGTGCCAGACAGCTCTAGGTGCTGGTGTTCAGTCAGCAGTGAATGAAATTGTTTACCTGCAGCAGCTTCCACTCCAGTGGGAGGAAACAATAGCATAAGTAAAATATATAGAACATTAGTGACAAGTGCTGAGGAAAAACAGAGCAGGTAAGGGAGATGACTTGATGTTTCTCTGATTATAAGAATGATACAAATTAAAAGAACTATGATACAATTAAAAACACAAGAGGAATAAATGAAATAATAAAAATGCGTAATGCAAAGTGAATATCCTACCATACCGTTTCACTCCCACTTCCCTTGTTAACATCCTGATATATGTATCTATTGTTGTTCATACAAATATGTGTACACAGATATTGCATATGGGGTTACTCTGAACTTTTAAAATTTTGTGTGTTATGAGCACCTTACAAGTCTATACATATATAGCTTTCTTTTAAGTTTCTTAATATACACACAATCTTATAAGTAAAATGAGATTTTTTTTTTGGTAGATCAGTCTGCTTTAGATCAATGGATTATATATATGTTTCCTTTGCATCTGTTCTCATCCAGCAATATATGATGAAAATCTCTCCAAGTCTGTTACAGCTCTTATTTCATTCTTTTTAATGCTGTGTAATACTCCATGATGCTGACTTATAAACCTCTTCCATAATCAGTGGGCATTTACTTTGTTACCAGCATTTTACAGTTATGGTAATTGTGCCTGTACATATATTCATGACCATGATAGATCCACTTCTATGGAAAAAATTCCCTGGATTAGGATTGCTGAGTTGAGGGATATGTAGATTTTTAAAAATTTTTAATACTTAATACATGTTGACAGATTGTTTCCCAAAAAGGCTGGAACAATTCTATATACATCAGTAAAAGTATAAAAATACTCTTATCCTTTATACCCACTAGCAATAGCTATTGTATCATTTAAAAAAAAAAAAAGCCTCACAGTGGGTATAGTGATTTCTCAGTGTTATTTGCATTTTCCTGACTACTGTAAATCTGGACAACTTTCATATGTACTTTGGTCATTTGGATTTCACTCATAATTAAATTACCTATTATTCTATAACTGCATAAACAAATTACCACAAACTTAGCAGCTTAAAATAAGACCCATTTATTATCTCATAGTTCTGTGGGTTAGAACTTCGAGCAGGCTTAATTGGGCTCTCTAGTGTTCAACAAGGCTGCAACCAAGGTGTGTGTAGGCGGGGCTCTTAACTGAAGGTTCTGGGGAAGAATTCACTTTCAATCTTATTCATTTTGTTGGCAGAATTTGATTCCTTACAATCGCAGGGTGGTTGTAGGACGGGGGGTCTCTGTTTCCTTAGCCCCTAGAAGTTGCTCTCCAGTCCTCCACATGGTCCTCTCCATCTTCAGAGCTAGCAAGGACTCTTCAGACCCTTGTGCTCGACTCTGTCTGTATTCTCTTACGCGACCAGCCAGAGAAAACTACTTTTAAAGGGCTCATGTGTCTAGGTTCAGCCCACCCAGAATATTTCTGTGTGTTAAGGTTCACTGCTTAGTATCTTTAATCACATCTGCAAAATCCCTTTTCCCTGTAAATGTAGCATTAACATGGGAGAAACACCAGGGCAAATACCATGGCGGTCAACTTAGAATTCTGCCTACCACCAAGACTTACATTTTTACTTCTACCTTTACATCTATTTTTTTTTATATGTTTGTCCATGTGTGTGTTGTGTTTGGCTTTTTATTTAACTAGTATGTAGGAACTTTGCGTATATTATACACATTAAGACTTTCTACTCTTGGCTGCAAACATTTTTTCCAACTATTATAAGTTGCCTATTAATCACATTAATAAGTACTTTTTCCATAGAAAACTTAGCCATTTGGTTTTTTGCTCTTAAATTGAATTTGCATATTTATATTTTCATTCACATTTAAAATTTTTATTCATTTTTTTCATTTCATTTTTATTAACATTTGTCCATATTGGCACTTTTTAAAAAATTGTAAATGCCCTTTGTATATTATATATAAACTCTATCTTATTTGCAAATTTTCTCCAAATGTATAATTTTCTGTTAACCATATTTATACCTTTTCCCACTCAAAATTTTATATTAGTATATATTCGAGTATATTATTTTACAAAATATGGACATTTGTGAATATATAAAATTTTCAAAGTATTCTGTATTGAGTAAGATCCTCATGCCTGGGTGGCATGTATAATCTAGAATGGCGTCTGCATTTTATTTTTGGTTTTTGTTGTCAGTGCTTTTTACAATTGTCTTTACTCCATTTGGCATTTGTTTTTATAGAGAATGTAAGCTATGGATTCAACTTTACTTTCTTCCAAGTGGGTTGCCACTTGTTTCAGTACCCATTAGTAAATAAATTATCTTTTCCCAATGAATTGTAATACCAACTTTGTCATGTATTAAATTTTCATAGAGAGATTTCTCAATATACTACTTCAGTTACAGTTCTCTTTACGTATGGCAATATTGTATGAATTCAGTTACAGTGACTTGTGTTTGTACACATTGGCTTTGTAAAATGGCCAGGTAGAGCTTTTTCCAACCCCACATTTCTGCCTACTGTTTTGTTTTTGCTTTTGTTTTTTAACTTATCTTTTTTGGCTATTCTCTGGCATTTGAAGTTTGTGATCATTTTATCCAGTAGGAGTTGAAATTGCATTAAATTTACAGATTAATTTTGGGAAATTTGACATATGATACTGTCTTCTAAGAACTAAGAAAATTGTATCGTTTTCTGTTTGCTGAGATCTTGTCTATGTCTTCAGTAAGACTGGAAAATTTTCTTCATTTAAGTCCTGTGTCTTTCTTATTAAATGTGTCCTTGTTTCTTAGCCTTTTGGTCATTGTTGTGAATGGATTTTTTTAATCCATTTTTATTTCTAAAAGATTATAAATAAACCCATTTTTTTCTGTGTACTTATCTCATATACAACAAATTTATTATATATACTAAATAACTTTCTCATTAATTCCAGGACTTTTCCCTGGAGTCTCAGGATTTTTAGAAATGCAGTGACACAAAAATAATATAACTTGTTTTTCCAATGTTGGACAGATTCTTTTCTAGAATCTTTATTGTCTAAAACTCGATTATAGTGTTGAGTGATAATGGTGATAGCAGACATTTGTGTCTGTTAGTGATTTTAGTTGAAATAGAGTATTTAGTTATTTAGAATATTTGTGTACTTGGTATAGAATCTTATCTTATTTGAATAACTTTTTTCTGCTTTACCAAGATATTTTATTAGGAATAGCTGCTGAATTTTATCAAATGGTTTTCAGCATCTTTTGGTATGGTCGTGCGTTGCTCTCCTTTAATCTGTTGACTGGCTGGATTATGTGTGGAGTTGCTACAAGTTAAGCTGCTTTTCTGTCCTTGGAATAAAGCCTACTTAGTCATGATGTGTTATTCTTTTCTGATAAATCAGTATTTCCGTTGGTAATCTTTTATTTAGAACTTTAGCATGCATATATATTCATAAGTGAAGTCACTATAGATTTCTTTAATGGCCTATTAGGTCTAAAATAATGTGCAGGTCAGCAACATGTGGAAATAATCAGAAGTTTCACCCACTGTTGGTGAGAATATAAATTTATTTAAACATATTGGAAAACCCTTTGGCAAGATCTACCAAAGTGAAATACTCATACTATGGAATCTAGTAATTCTGCTTATAAGCATACACCCAATAAAATGCATACATATGTTCATCAAAAGATGTGTTCTAGAATGTTTATAACAACACTATTAGTAATAGCCTCAAACCAGAAACCACCTAAAAATTTATCAACTATTGAATGGATAAATATGTTTTTGTGTATGCATATAGCAGTGAGAATGAACTTATACTACATGCAACATATGGATGAATCTCAGAAACACGTTGAGCCTAAGAAGCCAGATGTAAAAGAATATGCTTTCCTTTATATAAAGTACAAAACAGGCAAAACTAATCTATGCTAACTCTAATCTATGCTTTGTGGTCATAAATGATCAACAGTTCAAGGAGATGAAGTACTCAGTTTGCACACTCAATTCCCCATGGCAAGCTGAAGGATGAGGAGGAGGAAATCATGGTGGATCAAGAATTTGCTCAGAATCCCATCTGAAGATTCCCGGATCAGTAAATGAGGAGATGTGTTCCTCAGCTTCACCATTTCCATTACCTTTAGAAAGTAAGAACACTAGTTCTTTTTTTCCTCTCCTCAATCTCATTGCTTTACCCACACTTCCCTTTGTTTGGTGTCATTTGAAAGAGTTTACAAAGTAACTTGGTTCCTGATATTATAGTCAGTGGACAATTTTCAACCAATTTAAAAACTTCCTTCCATTTTAAAAAGCAAGAAAATAGAACACAAAATGAAAAAATTTAATAAACTGAAAATGACCCAGAATTAACACATATGAATTAGTAAACAATGACTTTTAAATGTTATTATAACTATATTGATACCCCAGAAGAAAATGAAACATTTTAAAGTACTGTAAAGAAAAAAAAAAATCCCTGTCAACTTGCAATTCTATACCCAGTAGAAATATCTTTCAGAAACGAAGGCAAAGACATAGAAGAGCCAAAAGTATTCATGACTACCAGATATATTAAAGAAAGTCCTCTAGGCATAAGGAAATTGATACTAGATGGAATTGATATCAGCTGATAACAAAAAATTAACTACTACTTACTTTTAAATCACCATAAGTGATAATTGTTTAAAGCAAAAAAGTACAGAGGGTTACAAAACAAATGTATAAGTAAAATATATGAGAAAAACACAAAGACTGGAAGAGGGTAAATAGAAGCATACTGTTGTAAAGTTCTCATACTATATGTGACATAGTATATTACTTGAAAAACTGTAATTATAGATATATACTATGAACCGAAAGCAACCACTTAAAAAGTATAGCTAACAAGCCAACAAAAGATACAAAATATAATAAAATATCCAATTCAAAAGAAAAAAAGAGAGAGGGGATGGGAATAAATAACAAATATGGCAAATAGTAAACAAATACAAGATGGTATGTTTAAACCCAACCATATAATAGCCACATTAAGTGTAAATGGTCTAAATACCATAACTAAAAGGCAAGATTGACAGATTAGGAACAAATAATGAGACCTTAACTACATGAAATGCTGTATACAATAAGCCCACTTTAAATATAAAAACTCAAATACATTAAAAGGATAGAAAAAGATATGCCATACCAAAAGTAAGCTTCAGTGGTTATATTAATATTGGGCAAAACAGATTTCAGAGAAATGAATATTACCAGGAATAAAAAGGTTCATTTCATAATGGAGGTCAAGTCATCAAGAAAATATAACAATCCTAAAAGTTTGTGTACCTAATAACAGCTTCATATAAATGGAGCAAAAACTGATAGATTGAAGGGAGAAATAGGCAAATCAACAATTATAGCTGGAGATTTCCACAATCTCGATAATTGATAGGACAAATAGAAAAATTAGGATATAGAAGACTTGGGTAAGACTATCAACCAGCTTGCCCTAATTTACATTTATAGAACATTCTACCCAACAACAACAGAATATACTTTTTTCTTTCAAGTGCCAAGAACATTTACCAAGATACACCATATTCTGGGCCATAAAACAAGCCCCAATAAATTTAAAAGGATTCAAATCATACAAAGTATGTTCACTGATCAGTGAAATTAAATTAGAAACCAATAAAAGATGCCTGGAAAATTCCCAGGCATTTGGAAACTAAATAACACTCTTTTAAATAACCAAAGGGTCAAAAGGAAATTGAAAACTAAGAAGTATTTTGCCTGGCAAGGAAGTAGAGCAACAGTAACATTCATTCATTGCTGGTGGGAAAGCAAATGGTGCAGCCACTTTGGAAGGCAGTTTGGCCATTTCTTACAAAACTAAACATACTCTTAGGATACAATCGAGCAATCATGCGGCTTGGTATTTACACAGCTGAGTTGAAAGCTTTAATCACACAAAATCCTGCACAAGGATGTTTATAGAAGCTTTATTCATAATTGCCAAAACTTGGAAGCAACCAATATGTACTTCAGCAAGTGAACAGATAAATAAACTGTGGTACATCCAGACAATGGAATATTATTCAGCACTAAAAAGAAATGAGCCATGAAAAGTCATGGTGGAAACTTAAATGCATGTTACTAAGTGAAAGAAGCCAATCTGAAAAGGCTACATACTGTATGATTCTATATGACATTCTGGAAGCTATGGAGACAGTAAAAAAAGATCAGTGGTTTTCAGGGACTAGCAGGGAAGGATGGATGAATAGGCAGAGCACAGAGGAATTTTAGGGCAGTGAAATTACTTGTATGATACTGTAATGGTGGATATGTGTCATTATACATCTGTCCAAACCCATAGAATGTACACCACCAAGGGTGAACCTAAATGTAAACAATAGTTTTTGTGTAATAATGATATGCTAATGTAAGTTCAATTATAATAAATATGGGGGACGCTGGTGAGGAGGGGGGACGGGAGTATATGGGAAATCTCTTATTCCTTCTGCTCAGGTTTATTGTTAACCTAAAACTGCTCTAAAAAATAAGGTCTATTTAAAAATATTTGGGGGAAAATGTATTTTGAATTAAATGAAAATCAAAACACAACAAAACAAATTTGTGGAATGCAGCTAGAGTGCTTACAGGGAAATTTACAGCACTAAACTCTATGAGAAAAGAAGAAAGCTCTCAATTCAATGACCTCAGCTTTCACATTAAGAAATTGGACAAAGAAGAATAAAGGAAACCCCAAGTAAGCAGAACAAAGGGAATGAATGAAAAGGTAAGAGCAGAAATTGATAAACTGTAAAGCAGAAAAAAGAAAATCATTGAAAACATAAGCTATTTGGGGGGGGGGGAGACAAAGTAAAATGAAGGCTACTCTGGCAGGTTCTCCAGACAAGATCCTGCCCGAATAGGTCAAGGAGGGGACTTGCAAAGCCTCCTCACACCCAGGAAAAATGACAAAAGCGGTCTCTGGGTAAGGAGAAACACTACTTTCTTACATGCTGGTGGCTGACCTAATTCCAAAAGCAAGTAAGACCTAATGTGTTCTTCCATGAGGAAAAAAAGCACAGGATTTCTTTGTTCTCCCAGTAAAGTTGTTCTTACCTAGTCATATAAGAAGTTCTATGTATACTTGAAAGTGATAAAACAGTATTTCTTCAAACAATTATTTCTGACTTCACATTTCAAACATCCTTCTTTCATCTTTACTCCTTGTTATTCAGAATTTATAAATTTGAACCTTTTTCATTGCGTCAATTTTGTTCCATGGCTTTTTAGCTTATTGGCTTTCTGTTTTCTTCTATGAGGAGCAAACCTTAAATAATTGTTGTCCCCAAAATATTGGTGCAAAATGTTATTGCATTTACTTAAATTGTATTTATTTCAATAATTTTTTTTCCTGAGACAGACTTGGGTTTAAAATTGCCATTTATCAGATATGTGACCCTGGGCCAAGTTACTTAACCTCTCTGAGTCTCTACTTTCCCCTTTAAAAATGGTGCCTTCTTTTATCTCAATTAAATTCCTTAAAGATTGTGCCAGATACGTGCAAGTCCCTCAGGAAGGCTTATTTCTCCACTCCCTTTGCTCTCATGTCCACCCCTGCAAACCTACGGCAGCTGCGAACAGTGCCCAGCCCATAGCGAGAAACCTCGCTGTGGAGACTTCTCGACCTGGTAACCAAAAGCAACACATTACAAAGACCTCTTGGTTTAGAAACATTCATAACTTGAATCTTTCCAGGTGATTTATTTAGAAACCTCCTTGAAAAAGAAGTCAAATGAAAGTAAAGCTGATTTTCTCCAGTCCTAATTTTTTCCAGAAAATAAAGAGATTTATTTAAGAGAATTTATAGGCAATGCCATATTCATGAGGAAAAGCTGAGAAAGCTCCCTTTAAATTCCCCAAGTGTGCTTTTCAAGATGCAGCCTTGCTCCTTAGAGCATAGAGGTGGGTAAATAAACACCAACTGTGAGAACAGACACGCCCCCTCTCTCTGCCTTGAGAGACATCGCTAATTGATTTTAGCATCTCTTTAAGGGCGGTGGCCTCAGAATCTTTCTTTATATGGTTCTTGAGGCAGTCACTACTAGCTGAGCTGCCCAGGCAAAACCTATGCATCATCCCAGCCCAAAGTCTCAGGGCACCGCCCACACTGTGGGGAAGGCAGTGTAATTGCAAACATTCATAGATATGAAGAGAGAATTCTTTGTTCTGCGCATTTTGCTCCATAGCAAGAAAAAGTTCTCCAATTACAGCTGGGGCATGTGACTAGGGTAGGACTTGGCATTGTTGTAGATATGCAGGATCCAAGGCATTCAGAAACCTTTTGGGGGGCACTGTTATGGTAGGGAGGGCTTCCTAGGGCATCAGGAAAAAGTATCTGCTGCCAAGTGGCCAGTCTCTATGCAACAGGTATTACCAGCACAGCTGGGTGGGCTTGTCACTCAGTAATAGGTTTTGCAGGTAAGGACATAACAGACCCAAGTGGATTAAGACAGTTTACTATATAGTCAGCTCCCACAGGACGATACCAAACATAAGGGGCCAGGTGATAGCAACATGAGTGATGGGACAACAGTTCTAAAGGGCAGTAAATTTACTTTATTGGTTACAACTGAACTCGAAGGAGGGGCCAGATGGGAAGTCCCAGGCATCACTGAAACCATGGAGGCCGAAAGGAATGTTTTGTAGACACCTCCTACAAGATGGAGAGGTGAATGAAAGTGGCCTTGTGACAGGTCCTCACAAACTGCCTACCTTGCTTGTTCTTTGGATGATCCCCGGGCATTCCAACAAGACTTTGGTCAGGCAGTAGCTGAGCCTTGCCCACAGGCCTATGTGGAGGTGGCAAGGTTGCCCGAGTGCCACGACAGCACATGTGAATCTTGAGAAGGACTATACCAGCCAAGAAGGACTCCTCATGGTTAACTGAGCACAAATTCATAGCCAGAGTGTACCAGCTATTGCTGACAAGAGGCCTCTCACATACTGCATTTCAGGGAAAATCCACAGACTGAGCTATCAGCCTCCTGAGCTGTGTTCCTGCCGTCAGAGTCAACCCTTATAAGGGAGTTCCTGGTATCGACTTTCAACCAATGGGCTGAAGCCTGCCCCATCCAATCAGAACTGCACAGCTATAGTATTTGCATCTGACCAATCAGAGCAGCTCCATAACCACCAATCAGAATGTATTATTATGACCAATCAGAACTGTGTAATTTTGGGGCCGGCTGAGTGGCTCAGTTGGTTAAGAGCTCACTCAAAGGTTTGCGCTCTGAGCAACAGCGGTTTGAGTCCAGCCCGAGCTGAGCTGCCACTGAACTGCCAACAGGTGGCAGGCTGGCTCAGCTTAAAAAAAAAAGAAGTCTACTTTTACAGCTGAAACTAATTCTAAAAAATGTGTATTTCATAATAAAAAATAATTTAAAAAAAAATTGTGTAATTTTGGAGTCCTTATTTACATAAAAATAGACCAATCGGTAGCCAGGGTGGGAACTTTGTAAAAAGTGGTTTCCCCTGTGTCTCAGCAGTTAGCACTTGTGATTTCCACTAGAGGTTGTGTTTCTTGATTTTGCGAACTGTTCACCTGAATAAAGCCTCCCCTCTTTCTGCACCTCAGAGTGGGAACTTTTGTTGACGAGCCATTTCCCTAAAGTGGCCACTCCATTTTGCTCTGTGGAAGGAAGCAGATATGGGAAAGGTTTTGACCGTGGAGTCAGGAGTTGGACAGTGCACCTGTCAGGCCTGAATTGGCTTTCACTCAGGGTAATTATCCCAAGATTTAATTCCAGTTTGGCAAAGAAAATTTCCCAGAGCAACTTGTCTCAAAAACGCTTCATTGTTGTTAATGTTCAGAGTCCCTTGAACACCAAAACAATTCATTAACCAAATACCTTCTCTTTAAAATAGAAAGGTTGGGGTAAGTTCCATATTGGGACTCCTTCCTTTTCACCCCTCGGCTGCCTAGAGAGGTGCAAAGGCAACTGAACACTTTTTAGTAACTTCCAAGATCTTGGATTCCATGCTACAGAGTAGAAAATAGAGGGAGAAAAATTATATAGGCACAAAATGTGTAGAGCTGAAAATATGGGGACTGGAGGAAGAGGGAAACAGGGCTGAGGTAAAGTAGCTGGTGTCTCACAGGTGAAGAGAGAGAGGGGAAACCAGGGCGGGCAAGGAGGCCGTTCTGTAATCAAAAGAGCACTAAAGCTGAAGTCAGGAGACCCAGGGTCAGGGCCCAGCTCCCTCCCACCTGCTGTGTGACCTTGGCCAACTCCTTAACCTTTCTGAGTCTCACTGTCCTCATTTGGACAACGGAATACTAATTGAGGATGGAACGAACTATTAAAATATGTTCATCCCATAGCCACGTCCTAATTATGATTGTCGTTCAAGACCAATCTCTCTCAAATGAAGTATGGGAGAAGAATGGTTTTGAAATGTACGTTTATTTGACAACATGAATTCTGTGTGCATTCAATAACATAGCAAATGTAAAGCTGCAGCACAGTTCATGGCACATTGGGGACTTCCTAACTGATGTCTATGATTGGTTTTACTCTTGTCACCAGAATTTCCCTGGGCCTCCCCAGACTGGGGGTGCAAGCTAACAAGCATTACTCAGTGGTACTGGCTTGTCCTCACTGGCATAGTGCAAAAGCAAGTGTTTTGGGGGGTCTCTAAGGGATGTCCCATATCTGCTCAGAAGCAAGCCTGCGGTCCTACCAGGACAGTCTTAGCTGCCCATGTGGACAACCGCTCCCCCCCGCCCCAAGGCTGCCACGGTCCACTTGTATTTTGTTTCCAGAGATCTTTGCTTACTGTCTAGGGTTAGAACAAATCCAGGATGAAAGGGTTGATTTTCCACTTCAGGAGAATGCCTCCTCTCTGTAGGGACATACAGGCGTGTGGGCGTTTCAGGCCTTGCATTTAGGTCATAAGAGCTGGAAAGATCCCCCGAGTTTCCACACTGCAGTTGTGCCCCAGTTCAATGCGAGTATTCTCTTAGGAGAAAACCAAATTACACTGCTACTTTGCCCTTCAGAAAACTTCATCGGCTCATTTATTTTGCTTGGTTGTGTATCTTAGCCATTACCACAGTGGTTTGTAAACTTCAACTTGTCCCTGTTCCCTCCTTGGCTTTAAAATGCCACACAACCCCGTTATTGAGGTTGGAAAGAAACTCCCTTTCACTCTGATTTGCATGGAGAACTTGTAGAGTATTAGGATATTTGAAAAAAAACAACAACCAATATCGTAATATCAAGATGCAGGTTTACCGATGCCTTGGGGATGTCAGACCAACAATAATTAAAAGGATTTGGGGTCTTGTTTTGGTGTTTACACAGTTTCCATGGCTTCCAGACCCTCCCGGTTTCTGTGCCCTGGGCAGTCATGTAAAGGCTCTTTGTTGAAAACCTAGATTCCAATTTGCCGTTAACCTGAATACACCCTGCTCACCTCAACGAAGTGTGAAACTAAGAGTTGCAGAAAGGAGCTATTCAGCTGGAATTGTGTTTTTTATAAGAAAGTCCCAGCTGCCAAGCCAAGTATAGCATTTGCTTACTTGGGCAGCTTGTTTGCTACAGGCTCAGTTTGTGTAAGAAAGATGGCAGGAATAAAGTTAAGCTCAGTATTTTCAATTACAAGACATTAAAAAAAGAAAGAAAGAAAGAAAAAAGCAGCAAAGCCTGCATTGAAATTCTGGCCTTTCGACCTTATGTGCTTTCCATGCGTATGGTTACTGAAATAGTACATTTCCCCTCAGTCAGGCCTTCATACTAAAAACAGAAGTGGATCCTGGAATCAGCACCTCTGTTTCCCTGACGGTCTGAACAGTTTTTAGCCGCTAATGGCCCATAAACAAGTAACATCTTGTAGCCATTGAGGCCAAGAGGAGTGAAAGGGAGTCTTAGAGAGACAGTTATTGGTTTTCTTGGGTAAAGCTTCTAAGCAGAACAGAGGAAGACTATTATTCAGTCTGTATTTGGTTTTCCAAACTTGGGTACTTGTGGACCTACATGCATCAGCATTCAAGACAATTTGATGCTTCAAGGGATTTCAAAAGGTTATTCATTGCAAGGTGATTAGCTAGAAAGACGTGGTTTGCTGGTGGCCTTACTGAAGGAGGCTGCATCATGGGGCTAGTATGCATGGGCTCAATCCTTCCTGGGTGGGAAGTTTCACTCTGTTCCATCTACAGCGTTGTTTAGCAATTTCCAAATGAAGAGCATTCTGGAGAAGACCAGAGTGAGAGGGCTACCAGGTTCTTCTGTCCTTCCCTTTCTGAGGCCCTGCTGTCTCCCTATACTTGGAATTCATGAGTTACTCCAGTTTCTGTTCACCCCAATTCCCCCTTCGCTTGAGCTACTGTGAATTGAGCTTCTGTTACTTGCAACCAAGATAACTTGAACTTACACAACTTTCCATGGCTTGGCCCCTGCTTCTCCCTCCGGCTTAATTTCCTGATACCCCTGCCTCGAGTTTCATGCTGTCATTCTCCTTGCCTTTTCTCCCATCACTCCCTCTGCTGGAACACCTTGTCCACCTTTCTTCATCTGGCTAAAGCAGACAAAAGCCAGCCCAGGAAGCCTTCCCAAGCTTGCCTGTCACATCAGTCAGAGGTTATCTGTTTATGCGTGTCTCTCTCCCACTGGCCTCTAAGTTCCTCGGGTAGGGACTGGCTATACCCCAGTTCCTATTACAATGCCTGGCATATAATAGTACTTAAAACATGTTTGTTGCATGAAACCCATGAAGGTAAATAGAAAACGGGAGTTTCATTTCTGTAGGAAAAATGAGAGCAGAATGTGAGGAACAGAGTTAGCCTGTGGGTAGATGCTTGAAGAGGGTTCTGGTCCTAGAAACACAGTGGTTGTAACGCTCATTCAGTAACGAACCCTACAAAGGGATTCTGGAGAGTGGAGTAGTCTGGATGGAATTAGAGCCTCTCTTTCTCTTGCCATCATGCCCTGTTTTCCCTCTTCCTGAAATACCTCTAACCCCCATTCTACCAGCGCCATCGTGTTAGAGGCTGGCACTGTTGGATGACCTAGGCATAGCCAGAACTAGATGTAGTTCTCATTCCCTGTATTCTGTGTTCCTCATGACATGTGGAGAGTGTGTTCCCTAATGAGAAAGGACTAAAATGATCGCTGGAAACTCAGTGGGTCAGGATTCTGTATCCAGAGAGTGTAAGTCCCTCTGAGCAAGTGAGGGAGAGCTCCAAAGAGGAGATGATGGTTGGACTGAAACTTGAAGGATAAATAGGAGTTTAACAGGATGAGGAGCCCCGTGTGTTCAGGGAGTTACAATAAACTCTAGATTCAAATTGCTCAACCTAAGTGAGGGCGGGTTGGCTGTCCAGGGGCTCAGACGGGAGCAGTGATGGAGGAAAATGCAGTTTTCATTGGACATGTCATAGACTCTTCACTTTGTACATTTAACAGATCCTGAGAATACACCTTTTGGTATCATACATATATTTTAAGTTGCCAAGCTTACTAGAGAACCCCCGCCTGCAGCCACTTTGGTTATTTCATGGGCCACCATTTTAAGAAGCAAAGCAGTTAAGTACGTAGACCATAGAGTCAGACTGCCAGGGTTGAATTCCCATATCTGTGGCCTTGGGCAAGTTGCTTGACATCTCCATGCCTCAGAGGCATGATTTGGAAAATGCGAGTGAATAATGTATCTCCAATAATGTATTATTATGGGGATAATGTATATCCCCATAACAAATTATGGGGATAAGATCAGTGACTTCATACCTGTGAAGCCCAGTGTGCAGCCAACACTCACTAACTGTTAGGCACTGTTATGATTTGATTTCTCATGAGGTTGTTTGCAATCGCCAGTCATGCACTTCATGCATAATCCCATGATATTAATTATATGATTTTAATTGTTCATTTGTGTGTGGTTTCCCACTGAACTGTGAATTCCTCAAAGGCATTAGTTGAATAAATGTCCCTTTCCAAAGTAATTGAATTCATACTTTCAAGCATATTTCCTACTTGCTACATTTATGTGCTGGTAAGCTAAGGGGAGAACTTCTCTTAGGATCCTGACTGGAAAACAACATTATTGTTTGGAAACTCCTCTTTGAGGTTGAAAATCCCTGGACACAGAAGCAGTTTATACACCCATGCCAATCCCCCAAGACGGCTGCTAGAAAACTCGCTTTATGGAGCTTTTGTCCTGTTCAAAAGGGTTTAAGGAGCCCAGAGAAACAAGAAATATCTGAACCCTGTCAGTGTGGCTGAAATTTTTTAGCAGAGCCTTGTTGCAAAGCTTTTAGTGAAGAAACCTTTTTCAAAGGGCCCTAACTCCTGAGAGGTGAGAAAGTTAAGTTGCGTGGAGTTGAGACATCATATGCACCCAGAGAAGCTGGCCTGATGCACCTTGTCTTCTTGTTGACTTGGAGGAGAAAGGGCGTGAAAGAGCTTTTCTGCCGAGACCACCTTAGGAGATTGGCTCTGAGTCTGCAGGACCCAGAGAGCTGTGCAAAGACTGGACTGGTGCCCAGAGGTGTGCAGAGTCAGGGGTGTATGTGTGTGTGTGTGTGTGTGTGTGTGTGTGTGTGTGTGTGTGTGTGTGTGTGTATGTGTGTGTAAGTGTAAGATAGGGATGGGGCAAAGGGTGGGGGCTCTGACCTCCCAAGACGACAGTCAGGTGAGTCCATAGATTCGAAGACAGGAGATCTGAATTCTTGTTCTGTCCCTTCATATGTGCACAGCCTTCCTCTGGCCTGGGTTTCCTTTCTGCCACTGGAGGGTTTGACATGAATTGCCTCTAAGGTTCTGTTTCCAGTGTAAGGTTTTAGTCCGCCCCAGAAGCATTGGGCACAGTTTAGGTTAAGCAAGGTGGTGTTTATATCCGAGCCTCCCACATTACCCATCACAGCCAGGACCTTTAGCGCCAAACTGCTCTGTACAAACCCTGACCTGACCCAGCCCCGCTCCCACCCCAGCCTTCCCACTGTGTCCCGGGGACCTGCTCTCTGTTGTCAGCAAGATCCCCAAAGCCTCCATCTTCTTGCCCTCACTCACCTGAAACCTGGTTGTCTTCTGCAACTTCCTGAGCGCAAGCTGCTGGTGGTCTCTCACTCCGTGGATTTCAGGCCTGGAGTGGGGATAGGTCTGCTCTCCACCCCATTGCTCTTCCAATCTCCCTTTCTTATTCCCTCAAAGCACCACACTCCCTTGAAGATTTAGTCTCAGCCCACCATCCCTGTCACTGCTGCCTTCTCCCAACCCCCCAATCAGCTTCTCTCATTCACATAACATACCAGACCTTGGATCACGACTTCTCTCTCCATCCTCACTCCTGTCATTATCGTTAGTGACTTGGACATCCACATAGAGCAGTGGTTCTCAACCTGTGGGTCACGACCCCTTTGGGGGTCGAATGACCCTTTCACAGGGGTCGCCTAAGACCATCGGAAAACAAAAAGATATTTACATTACAATTCACAACAGTAGCAAAATTACAGTTATAGAGTAGCAACGAAAATAATTTTATGGATGGGGGTCACCACAACATGAGGAACTGTATTAAGAGGTCGCAGCATTAGGAAGGTTGAGAACCGCTGACATATATGATTCTGATGATATAGCCTCTGAGCACCTTAACCACCTCATTTCTCATGATGCTTTCCTCCAAACGCAAATATCTATTGACAACATATAGACAACAAGCCCATTTGAGGAGGTTTCATTTATCTTCAAAATCATAATATCTAATAACTAGGGTGACCATATAATTTATTTTCAAATCTGAGACAATTTTGTGAATTTTGTAAATCATTACAATTATATTATTTTTGGAAATATTTACTTATTGATGACAAATTGGTTTTATATTAAGGCCCCTATAAAATAATTGTATTCCAAAACTATTTCCAAAAGAAAATTTTTCTTAAAAAAATTAAATTGTGTATGTGAAGTGACACTGAAAAAACTCCTTTATATCAATTATCTACACATTCAAAAAGTATAGGCAAAATAATTATTCCTAGTACTTATTTAAATTCTTTAGTTTCTTAGTGGAATTTGTCACTAATAGTGTATCACTGGTATCTTTGAAATCAAAAAAGAATTTCCATTTTGAAAATAGTTTTTGTATTTAAAATTTTTTTTGGAAGATTTTATTGGGGAATTAAGGAAGGGGTACACTGTTGGGGAATTGGGGAAGGGTAACAGCCAAGTTGTTGTCTTTCAATCTTAGTTGTGGAGGGTGCAGCTAGCTTAGATCCAAGTCCAGTTGCCATCCGGCCACCCGTCGGCAGCTTAGGGCAGCTCAGCTCAAGGTGCCATGTTCAATCTTAGTTCCAGGTGGCCACCATCCCATGCGGGAGTCGAACCAGAAACCTTGTTGTTAGGAGCATGTGCTCTCACCAGCTGAGCCATCCTGCCACCTGTTTGCAGCTCAGTGGCAGCTCAGCTTGGGCACAGCTCACTGGCCCATGTGGGAATCGAACCGGGGACCCTGTTGCTCAGCGCTTGCGCTCTTAACCAACTGAGCCACTCGGCCAGCCCTGTATTTTAAATTTTTTGAGCATATTTGTTTGCAATTGCCTTCAAAGTAAAATTTGTGGTTAATAAGTTTAAAATTGCTGACACATTTAATTGATTCTTTTCTATAGATCACAACATTTTTAATTGATGATATATTCTCTCCAAGTCCTGAGTGATTTGGTAAGCTCTATGAAAATTCTGCTAAATAGATGATATCTTCAATTCAACTTTTTTTATGTAAATCTTTTGTCCCAAGCATTGACACAGTTGCTGTCTTTTTGTCTTCATTCAGAGTAGCATTGTTCAACACACATTTTCACAAAAACTAACTTGTCAAATAAGTCATCTCTGTGTATGATTCTTTTTTTTTTTTAAAGATTTTATTGGGGAATTGGGGGAGGAGAACAGCATTGAGGAATTGGGGAAGGGGAACAGACAATTGCTGTCTTTTTGTTCTTCAGTCTAGTTGTGGAGGACATCACTTCACTAGCCCATGTTGGTATTATCATTGCGCTTTTACAGGTGAGGCAGTCGCTCACCGGCCATTGGATGGCCACTCATGGCAGCTCACGAAAGCTCACGCCTGCTGCTGGCCAGCCTCACTACAGCCTATGCCGTCACCAGCGACTCACAGCAGCCCAGCTCCAGGTTGAGCTGTTGTTCACCATCTTAGCTGTAGAGGGTGCAGCGTCATTGGCCCTAATGTGGGATCTGAACCGGGGCCTTGCTGCTCAGAGCTGGTGTCCCATGCCAACTCTTAACCAACGCGCCACTCAGCCAGCCCTGTATGATTCTTTTAAATGTTTCCTAATTGCACATGTCTTTCACATCCTAACACATGAGTTTTTGGCAGAGGCTGGAAATAAAAAGAGTTCAACCAAACCCACCCTGGCTTCTTTTAATGCAACCATTAATAATATCTAGTTAGCAAAGGAAAAACCCAGGACAAATGCTAAACTGGATGGGCTCCACAACAACAGGCATAAGCAGGGGCTCTCCCAGGAAACATCAATAACAGTGAGTGCTCAGAGGTAGCTCAGTAATTCTCAATCCTGGCAGCATTTCGACATCACCAGAGAGCTCTACAAACATGCCAAGGTCAGGCTTCTTTCCCAGAGGCTCAGGTTTCGCTGGTATTGGGACAGGACCTGGGAACCAGCATTTTCGTCTCCATGTGATTCTAATGTGCAGCTTGGGCTGACAGCGTGTGTACTAGCCTAGTGCACCACTTTTAAGCCAGGTCTGTTTGGTTCTCCAGAGCCATTCCCCTGCTGCTCCTAAAGCTAGAAGTTAGGAAATGGTGATTCAGATAAGAGAAAAGAAGGAGGTAAATCAGGAGCAGCTATGCTGCTGCCACATTTCCTCTGCACCCCCGTGTGTGTCGTCACCTCCGGCCAGCAGTGAGTGCCCAGCAAGTGCTCCAGGAAACAAAAAGAGCAGAGGGTGGCCCTGCCACAAGTTCTATGACCACTGCCCATGACACAGTCAGAATGATCACGTGTAATCCTTTTAAATATTTAATTAAGCAACTCCTGTATTGTCATGACAAAAATGAAACTTGTTGAGGGTTACAGAATTCTGATGAGAAATAAAAATTTTAAAAAAACCAACAACAATCTCACGAAAGCTTTGGATAAGCCTGTTATCAGTGCTGTACTCTATTCTGAATAGTTATTTTGAAAGCAATCGTCAAAATGTAAAATCCCCAGCACCCTCCAAAGGATGTATCACTTCAGCTCGTTCTACAAATTTATGAGCATCTTTCTAACTCCAAGCTTTGAAGTATGAAAAGCCACACTGGCAAAGCATAATAATACATCATTCCCCAAGCCCTGCGTGCCTTGCTGCCCCATGATGCATTGGGTGTTTTCCCAGAGCCAGTCGGGAAAGCAGCATTTGCTGGTGCTTTTTTGCCTGCTCTTAATTCAGTTCCGAGGCTGTGAGTTGAACTCTGTACAAATGTTCTGGATGACCTTGGGGACAGATTTATAGAGGTTGTCAAACTCATCCACAAAGAAGGCGTGGTCCTTGGCTGGGTGAGAGGCGATGACTTCTAGCTCATCCTGTGCAGCCCAGGCAACACCGATTGCGTAGGTGATCACTCCTGTGGGGACAAAGTTTAGATGAAGCAAATGTGCCCAAGTAAAGGGGCTGCTAATGAATCCTTGACTTCCTGTTGCTCTGTTGGGAATGCCACCAAATCCAAAATAAAAAATGTGCCCCAAATCATGAACATCCGCTATGTACCAACAGAAACAAAATTAATATAGTTGGTGTCTCATAAGAGGGTATAGTCTTTTGAGTTGAAAAAAAAAAACCAGACAAAATGGAGCAAATGCATGATAAGAATTTCATATCCAGGGACAGCAAAAGGGATGATATTTTGGAACAAGTGAAATGTTTGGTGCCATACAGATCACACCACATGGCATTGGCCTGCTCTACCTGTGTGCCTAGCCAAACAAAATCTGAGCCTTAAATGCATCAAAAGTCAGTTCAAAGCCATTTTCACTAAAACAGTGGAATTGAGTTGCTTTAGGCTTGTGGGTGACTTTATAAGCCAAGTTCGTTCCCTGTGCAGGAACCCTTGCACACGGGTCTGGAGAGACAGCCACCGACATCTGCTCCAAAACCGCCATGAAGAAAGGGTTTCAAGGAAGTGACCAACAGTGCTGAATGCTGCAGGGAGGTCACAAAAGATGAAAACAAAAAAGTGCTCATTGGATTTAGAAAAAGTCAAAACAACACATTGGTAGCTTGGAGAGAGCAGTTTCAGAGGAGCAGATGCCCAAGAAACCCAAGGAATTGCTGTGAGTTGAGAGTGAAAAAGGAATAACAATGTAGGGACGCATGGAAAGCTAATCCTTGCCAGAAGTGTGCCCATAAAGGAGAGGAGGCAGGGGGTAATTGGAGCAGAACACAGGCCCAAAGAGAATTTTATTTTATTATTATTTTTTAGGAAAAGAGAGACTCGAGGATGTCTAGATGCAAATGGGATAGAGTATAAGGGAGCAAGATACCCCAGGAAGCAGAGGACAGATTCAGAGGCGGGGCATCTATTCTCAATGGAAAAACTGGGAGACGGCCTGGTGTACGCTTCTTGATTTGTGTTGGGGGCAGCTGGTCAGCAGGCACATGACCTTACTCTTCATGCCACGTTCATGCTGGCAAGAGAGGGGTGAGCAAGATGGCCATGCAGCAGAGGGCAGAGCCTGGGTATGGCCTTCCTGCCCAGGTGTCTCTTCCCCCAACTACCCACAGTGTCCTGTCCTGCTGCTTGGAGAGCCATCCACACCTCACATGGTTCTGATCTACACTCCTTTTAAACTGCGGCTCATTAACTGCATTTAAGCTTCCAGTCCCTTCTCTTACCGCTCTGGTGTCTTCTTTGAATATTGCCTACATTGGGAAGATCCAGCTTTGGTCCTGAAAACACTGGCAGTGGCAGAGTAACAGCTTTGCTGCAGAACAGGGCTGGCTTAGACTGACTCAGCCCACATTTCTGCTCAAAGAATGGAAAGGCTGCCCTCTTCCCACCCCAATAAAGACAATGCAAACAGTTAGAAATTTGGTTTTTCAGATCCTTGAGTTTACGCTTGTTGTAGAAGACCTTGTATGGGCAGTTCTGGCAGGGACACAATGCTCGTTGCCACCATGTAATTTGCATCTATTGGTCCTAGTTTCTTCGAGCTGCTCCTGACAGCCCTGATGGCGGCTCCCAGGACATCTCCTCCAGTCTGCACTTCTCCTGATGGGAAGGCCAAGGACACCCTCTGCGTGAAGCCCAGAAAGTGAGAGTGGAGCTGAACATGAGCTGGGGACAGATGTGTGGAGAAAGCAGGCGAGCCTCGGGCTTGTCGCTCACTTTGGAACTTTGGGCAGGTTGATTCTGAGCCTTAAACCATCTTCCTTTTGGTGACATGGGCCAAAGGGACACTGTGACTGTTGACACACAGGCCATCTAACATCCCACCATTACGAGTACGCCCCACGGGGGCAAACCACTGGGAAAGCTCTGCATGAACCTGGTGTCTGGTTACTTTGGTTTCTAGAAGCCAGACTGCTGGTTTGTTTTAAGGCTTGTTTGTTTATTTTTACCCCTCCTTGTTTCAGGAAAGATTAACAGCAGCTTCAAAGAATACTGAAAATCCTGCAAACTAACCCAAATTAAGAAGATGAAAGAAAACAGAAGAAAACAACCCCTGCCCTGAGTGAACCTTGTTCACTAGTACTTATCTATGGGTCTTTGGTGTTCATTGGCCACGTGGTTTACTTTTATTGTCATCATTACTGTTATTACTATCGTTTGGGGTTTTCTTCAGGTTGTACTTTCATGATATTTTCTGATATGAAAATATGTGATATTTTCACATAGATTCTATGAAAGAGACATTGAACGTGGCTGATTTTCTAAACATTTACAAAAATATATTGGGTTTTTTTTCCCCTCATGGTTTTAAACTTTCTGTTGCCCTCTTACAAATTTTTATATATGGAAATATCTCTTTAGATATTTTGAATGAAAATTTCTTTGAGGTCTCCTCCAAGCCCCCAACGCCTGGTTAGCAGTTGCTTACAAAAATAGTGCTTTTCTTTTAAAACATTAGTTTTCTTCCAATGTCTAACATAATTCGGTGGTCTTCACTAGAGATTAAAATAATGAGTCCAATCCCTTTTTAATGTGTCCCACCTTCCTATGCAATGACTCGCAGTGTAGGGTGTGAAGGAGGGTAGATGTTCCCTGTTGTCCGCAGGCCTTGGGTTTGTCACGACCCTGGAAAGTACCTTGGTGCTCCCTGCCTTGTTCCTTCTTTGTTGCTCAGAGGGGCCTGCAGTGTTTAACCACACCCCTCATCCCCTCCCTGTGGTTTTGAACATTCTATTAAGGGGTAGACAAAGCCGATGCACATAAAAGACAGCCCCTTCCTCCTCCCATTGGCCCGCCGAGCCACAGAGGGGCGCTCAGCGCCAGACGGGTCAGTAAGGCCGGCTTACCCTTGTGATGGGCAGCCATGGCCGGTATTCGGACGTCATCATAGGACCTCCCATCGGTGATGAGGATCATTAGCTTCCTCTTGTTGGGCTTGGACTTCTGGAAGAGCTGCTCCAGGGCGTAGTTGATAGCGGCCCCTGTGCTGGTCCCACCACTCCAGTAGCCCACCCTCTTGATGGCATTGAGGATATCTGGCTTGGTGCTGTACGCCTCGAACCCAAACTCCAGCCGCTGCTCGTAGGTGTACTGCACAGCCCCAATGCGTGTGTCTGTGTCTGAAATCTCAAACTCTTTGCTGAGGTTGGCCACCAACTGGAGAACTGTGCGAAAGTTGCCTGTTCCCACGCTGCTGGAGCCGTCGATCACAAAGCCGATGTCAGCTGAGTTGAAGCAGGTTTTGCTGCAGGCCAGTCGTTCCGTGTCGCAGACCCGCTTCACCAGGGGCTGCACGCTCTTGTGGAGGCTGAACCAGCTCTGCACACTGAGCGAGTAGAAGCCATTGGTCCTGCACACAGCCTGGAAGACAGAGGGAGGGACACTTGCCAAGGTCAGGGGTTAAATTCTCCTGTCTGTCACTGTTACCCTTGACCAGGGGAAGAAGCAAACAGGCTCTTGTTTCTGCACTAGCTACTTCTCCTACGGCTCTTTCTTCACCCAGTTAGGTGCTCGCTGGGGCAGAAACCCCTCACGTTATCTCTGGACTCACTCCTACTCCTTCAGCTGAGTCTCTGTTTAGTGGAGAGCCATCCGTTAAGCAAATCCAAAGGGAGAGGTGAAGCCCTGGTTATAACTCCCTATTTATGCCTCTGCAAATTCCTTGGTTCATTTGGGCTGGCAGCCAGCCATTAGATTGGCACTGGTAGGCACCAGCGCGTGAGAGGATTAAAGAAAGCTTTTGTCCTGATTGGGAAAACAAGCCGCATGCAAGAAATAGCTACAGAAATGTTTCCAGAGCATCCCTGTACCCAGTAATAAGAGAGTCTCTCATTAAACCCCCACCTTCATCCTACAAGTTGGAATTATAACCCCCTGTTATAAAGGAATGAACCAAGGGCCAGCTGGGAAGGGAGATCCCTGAGTCCCTGAGACTGGAACACAGCTCTCGCTGCCTTTAAAACCCAAGCACTCTCTTCCAGACAACCCTGCCTCTGGGCAAATATGAATATTTATTTACTTGTGTCCAAGCTTGTTCCAGAAAAAAATGTAAGGCGACTGTAAATCAACACTGAGCTACTGGTTGGTGTTCTCCCGGAAAGGACTGGGCTAGTGTTTCCTCCTTGCTGTTGTCTCTCCAGGGGTCACAGAGAGGATCACAGACCTGATGACTCCAGATGAACTTGTATAATTAAAAAATTATTTTAAAACAAGAAATGACTTTAAAAATGTCCTAGGAAATATTCTTGAATTGGTTTATAGAAACCTCAGTGTGGTTTACAGGACTTTCCATGGACTAGATGACATGTGACAGGAGTGTTGAGGCTGAGCTGAATGCTAGCTGATGGATGGAGAGGAGGGATTCCCACGAGCCAGCCTTAGTAAAGTCATGATGGAGGAGGCAGCAGTGGTGCTGGGCATGGCCAGGACACCAGTGGCTGGAGCATAGGGCCTGTGTGGGGGTCACAGTAGGTGGCCAGGAGCAGTGTTTGAGAACATGATCTCCCTGACCTGGTTCAATACCACCCTTTCCTTGTTTATTAGATTGGTGAATTTGCAGTGTGTGTGCATACACGCACATGTGTGAGCGAATGTGTGTGTGCCTATGTGTATGCTCGCATGAAGGCTCACTGGGCGGCCTGTTGAGGTCTTTTGTGCTGTAACAGGAGCCTGGTAGAGCCTCTGTGTGAGACCCTGGGGACACTGCTCCTCCCAGGTGCTGGCCTCAGTTCACCAGCTGCCTGTGTGGTTTTGCTTTGAGAGGGTAATTTCAGGTTCCAGATGTCCCTGTCCCTCACTGGAGGCCCTCCTGCCTAGAAGTGAGCTTCACACCCGTTTGAAGAAATGAGAAACTCGCCTGGGTGTCTGTTACAACTTTGCAAAGCGCAGGGCATCCTTACGTTGGGTGGATCTCCCTGCAGCTCCATACCTTGTTTGCAAAGTTGGGCTCCATCATGTACTGCTTCTCAGTTTCAACGGCACCTTCAATGGTGATGAAGAAAATGTTGATTCCTGACTCTCTTGCAACCCTGGAAGCCTCCTCTACCTTGTCCGTGGGCCAGCCGTCCACCATCACCACTGCGACATTGGGAGCACTGCCTCTGTTTCCATTGGCTTTGGAGAAGAAGTTCTTGGTCACCGAGGAGATGGCCCGGCCTGGAAGGAAAAGGAAACTCATGCATGATTATGGAGTGATTCTGCCAATTATAATTATAGGAATACATTGTAGCAGCAAGAAGAGATCCAGAAACACACTCCCATTCCCTCCCTGTTTGTTTGTTTTTGTTTTGTTTTGTTTTTACCACATTAACTATTGTTAGGTGTATAATTCAGTGGTATTAAGTACATTCACAATGTTGTGCAACCGTCATCACTACCCATTTCCCTCGCTGGTTCACTTTAAGCCCTTAACTTCTAATTCTCTCATATTTAAAAACAAGTTTTAAGGACCAGCAAGCAGGTGAGAATTGACTTTCATGGAAACAAAAGGGTCCCTTCCCTGCCTGGGTGCTGGAACCCCGCCAAGCCGCTGAGCTGGCTCATATTGTCTCAGAGCATGGGGTGGGAGGAGTTGACCTTGAGTGACAGGAGCCTCTGCTTGGCCTCCTGCAGCTTGGGGTGAGCCAGGTGCTCCAGGAGGTGCTGGGTTGGAGGGCTGTATTCTGGGTTCAGTGGTATCTTTTGCTCAGTTCCATGCCAGGGGCACAGGTTTGGCTGACCAGGGAAGCCCTGCACCCACTAAGAGCTGAGATACTGTGTTTTAGACCTGGTTATGCCGCCCACTGGCTATGTGGCCCAGGTATATCACGCCACGTCTCTGTGCCTAGATCTCCATGGCAACAATATGCCTCGGCTGAGAGTAAGGGTTGTGAGGTTTAACAAAGCCTCCAGCATGCCTTTCCCAAGCACATGTGTCACACTGTCAAGGGCCTCAGGAAATGTTTCGAGTCAATTGGGGTGACCAATTGTCTCAGTTTGCCAGGACTTCCCCAGTTTTAGCATCGAAGGTCCATATGCTCCTGGAAAAACTGGGATTACTGGTCACCCTACAGCCAGCATAGATACATATAGTAAGGCAGGGCTGTTAACCTGGGTACTGCGAACCCCTGGGGCACTGGGGGTGTGTATCCATAAATCCCCTGAAAGTACACAATGTGTTGTGTGTATAAGCATCTATTTGTGTAGAAGGGTCATAGCTTTCAGGAGATTCTCAATCTAAATAAAAGTTAAGAACCACCTTCTTAAGACTTTAGGATTAATCTGATTACACTTAATGCTTTTCTGGTTTGGGCCAGCATCCTGGCTCCCTGGCTACTATAATCTTACCTGTTAAATGAAAGGATCAAATGGCCACCTACTCAGTGGCTGGATAAATGTCTTGGAAAACCCATGTGAACTGGCTGCATAGAACATAGTCGCTAAGGGAAAACCTTGGCTGCTGAGAACTGCTTTCAAAGCCAAGGCATAATTACCCGCAAGGTTCAAGACACCCAGCAGTCCCCTCTGGCTTAATGTTAGATGCCTGCAGACTGAGTACAAGGAGTCATAGAAGATCATCTTGACCTCTCTCAATCTTAAATTTGGAGGTCATGGTCAATTAGTGCTCAACACACATTCTGTCCACCTTCCAGCATGTCTTGAAAGCAGAGGCTGGAAGTCTGAAAATTACATTGTTGAGACACCCTCACCACCACAGTTCTGGATTTGTTTTGGTTTCATGAATTGATGCACACGCATGAGATTTAGAAGATGCATGTGAGGCAAAGACTGTACTTTTGATTCTGCTGTTTCTGCTGACAAGTATCTGTAGAGTTTGACTTCCCTGGGTCAGGGCTAGCGGAGGTGCCTATGTTTGGTCACCAGTTTTGTTGGCTGAGGTAACGCGCAGAACATCTGTTTTGTGGGTGTGAATGGTACAGGCAAGGCGAGGTTTTGGAGCTGGCATCTGTATCAGAAGCTTCCTGGTCCTGGCTGAAGCAGATTCCTGAAGATATTGTGGGGGCAGAATTGAGAAAGTGATTGCCTAATCTTGGAGCAGGCAGGTCCTTGGAGGTCTTCGGTCTGCAGGAAGCCTTTAGAAGCCATCTTTGGAAACTCAGGCTAGAGTTTATTTTCCTGTGTGTGCCCCATGCTGAGTAACTGTGGCTCACTTCTCCACTTCCTTGGACTCTGACGGTAGGAACAGGTTCCCTGGGAAGTAGATACTCAACCCTCCCTGTGCCCCCAAAGCCAGACACCATTTATAAATTAATACATTGGCATGGCTAACAGACAGCCCTTGAGCTTGGTTAGTGTGAAACTCTTTCTTAATGCCTAGTCACCTCTGAGTGAACTAATAAAATGGAGTTTCTGGGTCTGCCCAGCTGAGAACAAGACCTTGGACTTCTGGTACCCAACCTTCCCCTAAAGCTCAGACATCATTAGAGATAGCTCAAAGCAAAAAACATGTGTCTCCTTGTATAGTCATCACTATAACAGGAGCTGATTGGAATAAGATTCCCAAGGGGTACTGTGAAGCTTCCTGAATGAAACTGGTTATGAAGTTCAGTGTTAAATAGTTGATGATTGTAGACCAATCAGGACACAGTAACAATAGCAGTCCTGCTTGTCCTGAAGAAAGCTGCTTCCCCCAGGAACCACGCGTGCTAGAACTCTCCAGTATATGTGTGATAATGGTTCTTGCCCCCGGCATCCATGACAATACTTCAGAAAAGACACAGATATTGTGTGAGTCGTTTCTTGATGGATTGTGATTTTTTCCCCCTCTTTCTATATCCAACATTGGAAGACAATCACATAGCAAGAGAACCACGGTAGCAAGATAGAATGATCTGAACCCAATTGATCACATACCTGCATTAGACAGCCCTCCTCTCTGGGTAATTTTCTCTATGGCTGCTTTCACATCTTGGGAATTCATATGAGTCTTGAGGTTAAACTGGGTAGCAGGGTTGTCCCTGAAGAGTGAGAACAAGAAATAAAAATTAGGTGGGAAGTCATTACCTTTTGGAGGAAAGCAGAAATCACAGTCGATTTCTTTTATGTACACATAGGATAAAAGCTGCTTCAAAGCCTTAAGCTTTGGCTTATAAAATGCCCCACTGTAGACAGAAGTAATGGTGAGTGGGAGGACTGGGCTTCTCCACAGTGTGTGTAGAGGGAAACGGGCTGGTTCAGGCTTCAGAAGGTGTGGGTTCTAGTTTTGACAGTGCCATTTCCTAGATGTGTGACCTTGAAAAGTCATTTAACTTCTCTGGGCTTCAGTTTCCTCATCTAGGTAAAAATAAAGACCACAACATCCATGTGCTAAAGAGCAGGACTGTTGTCAAGTGGGATTTTGCAAATATAAGGATGTCCCCAGGCTGCCCCAGACCCTCCTCTCCAGGAAGAAAATCTCAGCTGTAAGCCACTTCCTGGGTTACGCTTCACACTGGAATTGTACCTCAATAGTGGTGTCAAGCAAAAGACATACTTCATCTTTTTCATTTTGTGGCTCCAGTGACTGGGTGAGAATATTCAAATCTCACCCAGAAGGCTGCCATCTCTTTTACTGAAGCCTGAAAAAGATTTGTGGGAGAGGAGCTGGAATGAATTAAGTAGAGAAACAGAAAGAGAATCCTTCTGTAGAGAGGCATCTCCTTGGGGAAACCGTGAGAACAGGCTCGGGAGCAGCTGAGCAGAGGGTGTGGAAAATCTGTGATGAGCAGATGGAAAATGTGTAGGGTGGAATGAGGGTGCTGCCGGGTGGATGTGTGTGCCCTCAGCCAGGATGAAGTGCGCATGTGCAGTAAAATCCCATCTCGTGAAGCGCTGACACTCAGCCATCGGCAAGGCTTGGTGGGAAAGTGACCTCTCTGGTCACACGGGCTCTTCTCCAGAAGAGCCTACACTTGGTTCAGTGCTCTGATGCTGCCATCTTGAAATTCTTAATAAGTTTTGAATAAGGGTCCCTGCAAATTTTGTGGCTTGTTCCCGGATGCAGGTTACTACATCCCCAAGGAGAGAGAGAAGGAGGCTTTTAAAAGCAGCCTTCCCACAAATACCAGGAGTGATTCCAGGAAGAAGCAGCTCTAGGCAATTTCAGGTGGGAATTCCAAGGGCGGCTACCCTGGAGTCCTAGCAAGTTCTTTGGAGGACCTGGCAGTGAAGTCACCAGGAGGCAGTCCCCAGGACCTGAGAGGAAACATCATCTGCCCCACTCCCTTCCTCCATTGCTCTGTCCCTATTTCCTGACCTTCTTAGCTATCTCAAGTTGATCTACATCAGATGAGAACTTGTAAAGAGTCTGGAAAGATGCCCCTCTGTCTTCCATCATATTAGCGAACATGAGAGGCATGGGCTGTTCTTAGACAAAACCCGAGCAGCTACCTTCAGGGAAGACAAAGAAAAGTTTAAAAAAAGCTCAACCAAGGTGGATGTTGGGGCAAAACCCAACCAGGTGAAATGCCACCAGATGAAAACCAAGTTGTAGTTTAGGATTAAACAACAATAAGCGAACAAGAACAAAGCAAACTGTGGAATAGAGAAACGTGGGCATTCGGCTGACTTGACCTTCCTGTCAACCTACAGTGTGAAGCCTTGTGAACTGAGCTGCGGGAACACAAGCCACCTGCAGGTCCCAGGGAGGAGCAATCACAGTGACATCGCTCTGTCGCATTCACGGTTATATTCTTTCCCTCTGGGCACAAGAGCTTGCAGGTTCATATTCTTACAGACCAATTTCAGTAAATGCTTTACTTGCCTCCTAGCCATCAGGGCTCCAAACCTGGGCTCCGTCTTTCCTTACTCACTCATAGGACCCATCATTACCTGTCAGTCAAATCCCAGGAGTTCCTTTAGAAACTATCATTCACTTTTATTCCCTCCTCTGTATTTCTATGGCAACTCTCTGAGTTCAGGCCCCCTTACTTCTGGCTGGTTCTATAAGAATCTCGATGTTGGTCTCTGCAATGCCACTTGTATGCGAATCCGCTAGAGAACGCATCCTCATGTTCAGCCCTGACTGTAAAATCCCTCTGCTCAAAAATCATCAGAGGCTGCCACTGTTAAACCTCCTATTTTGGCTTTGAAAGCCCATCCATAATTTAATTCCAATTTATCATATTCACACTGTTTCTCTCTCCGTCTCTCTCTGTCTCTCTAACTATATTCAGAATGGGCTGCTTGCTATTTACTTGTTTTCTAGCTTGGTTCTTTTGCTCATCAGTTCCCTCATCTGGAATTGTGCCCGCCCTCCATGCTCCAGCTGCCTGTCTCCCTGACCCCAGCCCCAGCCGAAAACCTCTGTGCCTGACTCAGCTTTCTCTAACCCGCAACATCTTGCATGGTGTGTGGCACCTGCAGGTACTCTTTCTTCTTCCTTTTTCTGTCCATCTCTACCTCTGAAAGCTGATGTTCCCCAGGGTGCCTCTCTATCATGTGTCTCTCATTCATGTATGCACTTCCCTGGGAGATATCATCAACTTCAGCGACCACTCACATGCCAACAGCTGTCTTGTGCATCCTGGAATATGGTTGGTCCTCTCTCTTGAACCCCAGATGTACGCACACTGACTTCCATACACCTCCATCTGGAATGCACCCTGTGGTACCTGGGGGTGGTTCACTGACACCTCAGGCTTGATATTTCTAAAACGAAACTCATTTATTTTCCAAACATGCTCCACCCAACCACTCCTATTCCCTTCTGCAGTCCCTTGTCTGGCTCATTCAAGTCATCATTAAGTGTCAGTATGCATTCTTGACACCCTCTGACACCTTCTTCATCAAATGCTATATCCTGTCAGATCAGCCTCTTAAATATCTCTTGTATATCTCCCATCCTTTCTATCCTGGATTTGGACTTCCATCTTCTATTTCTTCAACTATTGCTATAGCTTCCTCCCTGGTCTTCCTGTACCCAGAGTGGGCTCTGCAGAGGTTGTTTTATCCAATAGGCTGTAAGTGCTTAACAGAGGCAGGTTTACCAGGAAGACAATGATGCCTCTTCTAAAGGGCCCAATTTTGTGTTTATAACTTTGTTATTTTTCTTAGAAGAGCCCCCAAATTGCATAAGTTTCAGGGTCCCTAAAGTCTGGATCTTCCCTTGGTGACCAAGGAATATGAACTTTTTCAAAGCCTAAAAAAAGTTGAAACAAACAACACAATATTGGCTATAAAATTTTAAAAAAATGCAAAACTGACCCTGACAATCATAAATATGTAATTGTCTACCAAACATAACATCATATATACTTCATTAGTTGTGAAATTTTTAACTCATAAAGCTTTAATTACAGTTGAAAATGATTTTTGGGGTGGATTTTTCTCACTTTGCAAGGTTTCCTGACGATTGTGAAGAAATCATAGCTAATCATAAATCGTAAGTATTGCTCATAGACAAATAATTTAAAAGGCAAAAATGTAAAATTTTTTTTCAAAAATTTTTACAGAAAAAAGGTATTTAAATGTGGAAACGAGTCACCTGGTCACATCCATGTTGTCCCCCCAGAACCCTGTACAGGAGGCTATCTTCATGTTGATCGCTTTGTAGAGCGATCGTTGATTACCTGTCTTTTTCCCATACTACATACACAGTGGAGTCTCTGCTATTTTTGATAGCTCTGTAAAGTCACCGCAAACATCAGATTAGTAAATACTGAGCCATTGCTCCTAGGGGAACCATGGGGTCAGGCTCCTGTGGGCCTCTGGTCACAACACATCAATAGATCGATACATAAACTTGATTTATGTATACTTCTCTCTGAAGACACCTAATTTAATGTTTCTTATAAATAATTAATTTCATGCACTATTTCTGGATAAGAAAACACTAGCTGGGAAGGGTTTAACATTTTCCTGACTCTGGCTAATATTATCATACATTGCCTTGGCTTCCAACCCCACAATGCTATCCACTATGTTGGGGTTTTCTTTTAAAGAAATCAGCTGTCATTTCATGAATTCATGAGTTCAGCCACTTTTCCATACCGTCAACATGTACTATAGATATTACTTTAGCATTTTGCAGAGCAGACATATATGCAGATCAGCAAACTTCCTGCCTTTTCCTGAATGTGTCCAATCATGGATTCATTAACATTGAACTCATGACCAACACCATTATAACTCATGCTTAATGGCAACTTACCTAAAACTTGTAATTTCCCCATAAGCACATCACAACCTTTTGCCCTTAGAACACTAGGCTGCATTTCAACAGTGTACTAGGGAGGCCATTTTATTTGTTTAGTTTTAAAAATGGAGACATATTTACCATATCACATTGTATTAGCTGTAGGTGTACAACCTGTATATGTTGTGAAATGATGACTAGAGTAAGTGAATTAACATCCATCACCACGCATAGTTGCCATTAAGATCTACTCTCTTTGCAACTTTGAAATCTACACTGCAGCATTGTTAAGGATCATCACCATGCCATACATTACAAATCCAGGACTTATTTATTTTGTAACTGAAAGTTTCTACCTTTTGACCACTTCATTTGGGGCCATTTCATTTGGGACCATTTAAAATAGTGAAATCACCGACAAACAGCACAGAAATATGAAGAATGTGGCACTAAACAGACTGTGAGAAGCATACTTGTTTCCAGTATGCGAGCTGCAACAGGAGAGCAGACCACTGCTTTGTTTGACCTCAACTGGGAATGTGTGTTTGTGTTAAGGGACTCAAAACGTCCCCACTCTGTGCATATCGACAAATGACTGCAAATGTGCCACGGGTAATTGATTTTGAAGTTGCAAATAAATTTTAGTAAGTAGGTGGATTTGCAAATATGGAATCTGCAAATTATGAAGATCAACTTTAACCTACTAGAGGAGAGACCCTGTGCCCTAGTCTTTCCGATCTCTAGTGCTCAGCATACAGGGGCTAAGAGATAAGCGCGGAATAAAGAAATGAAGCAAGCAAGCTCAGATGTCCTCCCCGTCTTGGATCATCCCAGGTGGACGGGAACAGTCTCCCTCTGTTACATCACAGAGGTAGACAAATCCATCTTCAGAGTCAGACAGATGAGCTATTCATCTACCCAATGAAGGGATGCTTTTCATTTTATTTAATGTTATTTTTTCTAAAAATATTGCCTCTCAAACTAGATGGTGAAGTCCCGAAGAACAGAATCTCTAGCACATTTATTGACTTATTTTTTAATGGGTCGAAAGGTTGGATCAGAGGACCTTGGAAGCTCTGTCCAGGTGCTAAATTTATGATTAGGGGCAAAACTGCGGCGCTCATCCCCCAAGGGACTTATAGGCAAATGTAACCAAACCACTTAGATGAATTTGACATCATTATCCCTTGCAAATAGCATAGTGCTTAATACTTGGGAAACACTCAATAAATCTTTGTTAAGTGGTAATGTAGTTAAATCGTAAGAATGAATGCTCAGTCTTTCACCTGAGGACTGGGGCTGCTCTCAGTAACAGAGGACATGGAGTCCTCATATGTGTCCTTTCTCAGGATATATGGGTTAGTGGCCTGACACCCTAGCCTGGCTACTTTTCAGAGATAGAGACTATTAAGTTCAAGGAGGTATGCCACTACATTTTTATGTAAACAACCTTTTAATTTGTAATTTTATTACAAGACCTCATTAAAAGGAAAACATTTTTTTCTCAGCAATCGCAAAGCTTTCCTTTGAAAATAATAGAAAAATATAAACAAAGAGGTTTATAGCTCAAGGAGAACATATAAAATTGTTTTATGTTTGGAAGAAGAGTTAGGACTAATGAAAAGACATTATGGAGAGCCAGAATTCGGCTGTGCACGTGTTCAAGAAGAGAGAACACCTGTGGAAAATGGGCACAGGTGATTCCTAGGAAGGCTTGGGGCCTGAGGGTAGGGAATTGCGGCTGATCATCAGTGTTGCCAGACCTCCCTGACGGTCAGACTCACCTGAGGCACTTTTTAAGCTGTGTAAGTTAGCGGGCCTCCTTCTGGAAGAAACTCAGTTCATTAGGTCTGGGTTGGGGTCTGGAAATGTTTTTCTTAGACAAGGGGTCCAGGTGAACCTTATCCTCAGGAACATTTGGGAAACCCTGGATTCTAGAGGACCTCTAAAGCCCTTTTAATCTTAAGGCGTCCATTCAGTTAAAGTCCCAGTCTATTGGTTTTCCCCATAACACTTGCAGTCACATGAAATGAGCCTCTCAAATGAGTTTTGTGCTAGTAGAGACATAACAACCAACCATATTCCCTATGGCAAAACGCTTTCAAAACTGTTTCCTTCAAAAAGCCATCACCTTAAGATTATAATAAAATGACCTAATTATATTTAATTGAGCCTTTTAACTTTCTTAATGGCTAAAATGTGATGATTCATGGACTTAGTTAATGAAATGACCTGTGCCTGTGACATCAGGAGGACGGTCTAGGGCAGCGGTTCTCAGCCTGTGGGTCGCGACCCCTTTGGGGGTCGAATGACCCTTTCACAGGGGTTGCTGGGTACTCGTATGTGGGCGTATCTGCATGTGGGCCTGGAGACGGATAGAGGAGTGGTGTCTCGGTTCCTAAGACGATCGAAAATATGTTTTCCGATGGTCTTAGGCGACCCCTGTGAAAGGTTGAGAACCGCTGTTCTAGGGTGACTCTGGTTGCCAAAGGTTATGCTGGTGGCTACAGGTTGGGTGGCAGGCTTGTCCCTGGAGGGCAGTGCCTGGCTCAGAAAGAAAATGATTCTGCCCCAAATCCCTTCAGAGGGCTGAGCATCTATGTCCAACCCAGTGGCCCCCTTTGAAAAGGCACTGGCCTTTCTCACATTTCCTAGGATTAGAGATGGAGCAAGGGGTTTATAACCAAATTTCATTTATAGATGAGTGGTTTTTTTGTGTAATTAGCAACTGTAATTCCACCCATTCACCAGAAAGTTGTAAATTAACCTTCATCCCTCTTTCTGCTAACGGAAATGTGGACATGCAATGTGCTGATGACATAGGAGGAACCAATAGGCTCTCAGGCTTGCTGGTCTATAACCACATCACGGGGCTTGCTAAGTACTGGGACATGGAATGTCTTGGCAACAGAGTTTCCCAAAGTCAGACGTGCATCTGATCCCCTGGGGATCTTGTTAAAATGTACATTCTGATTCCGTAGGTCCGGAGCGAGGGCTGAGAGCCCGCCTTTTTAACAACCTCCCAGATGATGCTGTGGAGTATCCCTTTAAGTAGCCATGTCTTAGAGGATGCTGTAAGAATCAAGAAAATCAGCAGTGGAGCTGCCAGTGACAAGAGGAAGGGAGGAGAATACATAAGCCCAGAGCAGGGAAGACAAAAGCTGAGAAAAGTGGCGCTCTAGGCTGGTGACCTGGGAGAGAGGGAAGGGGCTGGGGGCACCGCATTCATTAGAGGAGGGCACAGGCCAAAGAGAATAGTTATGTCTTCCCTCTCTGCTTGCACAATAGAATCACCTGGGGAGCTCTAAAAATTAATGATGCCTGCGTCCCACACTAAGGAATTTTCATTTAATCGATCTGAGATTTGGTCTGGGCATTGGGATTTTCAAAAGCTCAAGTGGTTCTAATGTGCATTGGGGTGGCCATCTGCTTCTCTACGGATCTAGAGGTCTAGCGAGAATGATATGGGGGGAGAGAGGTGGGATAAGCCCTGTGAATATGTGATGGGAGTTCAAGGGGAACACTTGAGTAAGTGGTGGAAGTCAAGTGCCGTCCGTCCTTGTTTTATTGTACCTCCGGGAGAACTGCATGGTGGGGAATAGAAGAAGCGTAAGCTTTTTGTGCAAATTGTATTCACAGTTCACTCAGCCTTGAAACTGTGTCTCTGAGGAGTGTGGCTCAGGGCTCACCTGTCTGTCTCAGCGAGGACAGAAGTGACACAATGGGGTCTTTGCAAGTGCAAGTTGGCCCTGGAGAGCTCTTCCGGGCAGAAGATGGGATCCTGTTAGCTCTTGTTAAGGCAAAATAGACTGAGGGGGTGAACAAGAGTACTGAGCAGGAGCTGGAGGGACCTGTGTTTGCCAGGGGGCACTGCCACTCTGTATCTGGGATGCTGAGCTATCTCTTCCCCTCTCAGGGAGTTAGTGATTCTCAACCTTGGCTACAGATTGGAATTATAGATCAAAATATCAACTTCTGGGTGTTGGCCAGATTCTGGCTTACTAGGTCTGGGGTAAGGCCCCGGCTTCAGCATTTTTGAAAGCTCCCAGGAAATAGTGATGTGAAGTCCAGGGCCCGGCAGTACCTTCCTGCTCTGGTGGTCAGATTTACATCTCCTAGGCCCCTCCCTCTGTGTGTTAAGCCCCAGCTCCTCCCACTTCCTCCTTTGCTGAAGACCTAAGAGAGTGTGACAGAATGGTCCTCCCTGCGCGTGTATTTATTTCCTAGTTCTGCTGTAACAAATGACTACACACTTACTGTGGCTTAAGCAATACACACACACTTACTAGCTTATGGCTCTGGAGGTCAGAAGTCCAACATGGGTCTCGCTGGGCTACAGCTAAGGTGCTGTCAGGGCTGTCTTCCTTTGTGAAGGCTCTAGGGGAGATCAATTTTCTTGTTTTATCAGCTTCTAGAAGCCGCCTGCTTCTCTTGCTCATGGCCCCTTTCCTCCGTCTTCAAAGCCAGCGATTGCATCTCTCTGGTCATAGTCACATCACCTTCTAACTGACAATAGCTGGGAAAGGTTCCCTGCTTTTAAGAAGTCATGTGATTAGATCGGGACTTGGGACACCAGGATAATCTCCCCATCTCAGAGTCCCTAACTTTAATCACACCTACAGAATCCCTTCTGCCAAGCGAGGAAGCATATTCATAGGTTCCAGGGATTTGGACGTGGACAGGGCTATTACTCTGCCTACCATACCAGACCGGACACCTCACTTCTTCCCTCCACTCTGATTGGCCTGCACTTGTTGGCTCAGCTGATCCATGGCAGCCTCTGGGCATTCTTCCTGCTCTTTGGGGTCCAGAAGGGAGACTCAACTGAGTGCGTGACTGAGGGTCTTTAGTCTGGGGCTGAGAATTAAGAAGAGAAGGGAGTTGCAGCCCAACTCAGAGCGACTCCCTAAAACACAGGACAACTGTCATGGTACCATGAGCAAATAAAAGTCTATTTCATGTTTCCATGAAGAAACACCACCATTTTGCTTTATGCTATAACTGTTCTCCAATGTTGACATCCGAGGGTTGACTATAATGTTAAAAAAAAACCCAAAACAAAACATGTGCAATCCTGTTCCATTTATACTGAAATTAGGGACTAAAACGAAATCATACTGAAGGTCTAGACGGTGTTTAGACACTCTGGATCTGGTTGCAGCTAAAACGCAAGCTGCTTGGCCTCGTTCGTTCTGTTTGCTACGGTTCACCTAGGAGCTACTTGCTCTGGCTCTTCCATTGAGCCCTTTAAGTGTCCTGTTGGTAGTAAGTGCAATCACGAACCTGTTGGCCATGCAATTCTGAAGTAGGATGTGTATGCCAGACAAGGGTTTGCTCTTTGGCCTTTTGTTCAAGCACAGTGTCTCAGGCTTCAGTTTGGTGGAAAGCTTCAATTATCAGAAGCTTTCTGGGCAGATGAGAAAAATCTCTGCTTTTAAGTGAATTTTGCTGGACATTGTAGGGAAGATCCCAAGGTTTAATATCAGCCCTCTCCCCGGTGGTCATGGATTTAGCTGTGTGTTCTTGGGAAAGTCACTCAAGTCACTTAACCTGATCTGAGTCTGTTTCCAATGCCGTCTCTCTTTCTTACTGGAGATACGTGATGACTGTGGAAGGAATGCTGTGGTTGCCAAAAGGTTAGCGCAATTGTGGGTTCCAAGATTCTGCATGTGCAGAGGTGTGGGGACTGGGAGAGGGCGCATGCCAGTGTCACAGTGGTTGAGGCTCTGCCCAGGGCTGGACCAGAAGTAGAACTCAGCCAGGGCAAGGTGAGGTTATGGAGGGGCAGAAACCTAGAGCCTGAAAGAAAAAGATGCTGGTCTGCTGAGAGGAGAATCTAGTGGACAAGTAGAGACACAGAGATGCTAGGAGAGGAGGAGGGAGGGAGGGACTGATGTCTTGTCAGTCCTGTGACGTAAGTCTCCCTTCACGTGAGCTCCCAGGACTGGTTTTCTGTTTCTTGTGCCCAAAAGATCTTTGTGTAGGATATTTAGGAATCAGGAGGAGGAATGAACATGGCATTTTGTAAATCAGACCATTTTTATATTTCTTATATTTTTATTTTTTATTTGCCTTTTGTTCGCTGTCAATAGTTAGTATAAGTCTTTTGAATCTAATTTTAAAAGTCTAAATTTAGACTTAAAAGTCTAAATCCTGACTCAGCTGTCCTAAGGCAAACCAAGGGGAGGAATCTTCCGGGGGAGCCCTGTGGACCTGCGACAGTGATAATGGAGATAACAAGCCGGCAAGGAGGGGACATTCCCAGGCAGAGTCCTCCCTCCTTGACCTGCTCCTGCCCAATCTAAGCCTCTCCTTTGAGTGCTTGTTCTTGATGGGGTGGCCATTTCGTTTGGAGCCTCATTCCTCGTTACAGCACAAGGAGGTGCAACCCAGGAGCTTTCCAAGGCCCCAGTGCTCTGTGATGGCCAGGGGTTGTAAAAGGGACAGTGGAATCCAGTGAGAACCCCAAATGACATGAGAGGAATCAGTTTCCCAGCCAGACAAGTATTGGTGCCTCCTGCTTTTCCTTTTCCAGAAACACAGGCCCATTATCTCCATCTACCTCTGTCTCCTTACCCTTTCCTGTCCCACTGCTTCCCTCTCTGTGCATCAAGACCATTTGGTAAAGAAAGGATTGGAGGGAACCACCCAGGCGAGGAAGCCAGGCAGCAGAAATCAAAAGAAATTTCAGCTTTTGGATTTCCCCTTCAGCCCCTTCTCATGCCTCGCTCAGATTTATTTTATTCCTTACATTCTCCTGGTGGATGCATAATCTCAGTGCATGTCGTCATTTCATTATTGATCATCCTACCTAGTTGGATGGAAGGGAGAGGCGGCTCATGCAATCCGATGACCCAATATTCATTTGTTGGATGTCTTCTGAGTACTGAGCAGGTCACTGAATTACAGGATGCCAGGGCTGGCAGAGCCCTGATAAATCATCCACTGTGACCTCCCAACCCCCCATACTTTACAGATGGCAGCACTTACATGGAGAGGTTAAGTAACTTGCTTAAGATCACACGGGAGAGCTAGGGCCAGATTGCAAGATAGCCTGTCACCAGTTCATTGTGTTTTCCAGTCCACCCTGGGGCTGAAGGAGGGTGAAGATGATTGATTAGTTTATATGAGCATTAAGGGAAGGAAAACACATTTCCCTTACGTTCTCCAAATTAATAAGGACCCTGGGTGGTAAAAAGGACAAACAACACAGGCATTTTAGAAAGTGGAATTAGAAAGCCTGAGGTAAACTAGTTCCTGCAAATGGTGACCACATAAGGAAAACGCGGGGAAAAGGTGTTTTTGAGAGGAAGGAGTCTTTCTTGAATTGTTTTTCCTTCCCTGCTACATTTGTTCTTTAATCCGTGTTCTCATCAGCACATGACACTATTCTGCCATTTTTCTTTTCCTTGACATATTTATCGCCTTATTTTCATATTATGCTATAAACCTTGGTATACACAGATTTTAAAGCAGCTATTTTTAATGCACAATGACACACCAAGCTTTGGACCCCCAATAAAATTGACCGGAGACATCTGGCACTAAAATGCTTACATTTCCTCCCTAGAGAAGCCTGCTATTCATTCGCTATCTTTAAAAAGTGATATAGGAATGAAAATAGGTTGACATTTTGAAGAAAGGAAACAATGACCAAGAAAACTTATTTTCCTATTTCAAGTTAAAATCCTCAAGCTAGATAGACCATTTGACACTGAGAGTTGGCATTTGTCGCAGCTGGTTGTTTTCATATATTTGACTCTAACTATAGGCAAGTCAGCTTTGCAGTCTGAGAAATGGAAAAGGGCTCTGTGTTAGTAGATTCCTCTACTAATTTTTTTTCAGGGGAATGGAAGATAGTATTAAATGTGCTATTGAAATTTAATTCTAAATATACAAATGTTAGAGGTTCTTATGAAAATTAGAGCATTTTTGTTGATTTCTTTGGATGACTCAAAAATAAATATTCGAGCGTCTTTGATATAACAACCTCGATTACAGTGCTGCTCTGGTAAATCCTCAGGAAATGTTGGGATGGTCTGGAGAACCCCTGGATGTTGTCGGGTAGGATGTTTTTACTTTTCAGGAGGAGCAAATAAGCTGTGATTGTTGCTTCCGAGCAGAGGCACCAAGGTCTCTGCCAGTTTCCACTCGCAAGGTTAAACTGCAGATCAATGTTTTGTCTGACTGTCCTCTGTGGGAAGTGAGATAACTATCCTGCCCTGATGGTTCTTGGTCAAACGTCAACCTATTATTTGATATTTGTGCTTGCTTGATCTCTTCATTGTTTGCTTATTATCTGTCAATATCTGTGTATCTGTTTTAGGAAGAACCCTATTCATATCTGAAATAAGGTTGACTTATTATCCCAAATAAGAGAAAAGGTTGAGACTAGATGTCGATATGAACCCTGTTTCTACCCTCACTGAAATAATAGAATGGATTGGGGGCAGTCATCTGGGTGCTCAACTGAGCGATGGGAGCCACCCCCCTTTTCACCCTGTCTCCCTGTGTTACCTGTGAGTTTTTGCAGTCTCCGCGTAAAGGTCTAAGGCAGCGGTTCTCAACCTTCCTAATGCCACAACCCCTTAATACAGTTCCTCATGTTGTGGTGACCCCCAACCATAAGATTATTTCCGTTGCTACTCTATAACTGTAATTTTGCTACTGTTATGAATCGTAATGTAAATATCTTTTTGTTTTCCGATGGTCTTAGGTGACCGCTGTGAAAGGGTCGTTCAACCCCCAAAGGGGTCACGACCCACAGGTTGAGAACCGCTGGTCTAAAGTTATCTGGAGAAAGCAAGGGTTCAGCCTAAAGCGCCATGTTGTCCAGGCGTCTTATCTCTAGGTGGACAGGTGAGAACGCAGGGTGCAGCCCCTCAGACAAATGCTGTAATAGTCAGGGTGGAAAGGGGCCACCTTGATCTACAGGTGAGAAAACTGACAATGAGAGAGGTGAAGGCCTAGCTCAAAGTCACACAGCTGAGCTAAGACTTGAACACAGAGTTCCTAATTCCCAAATAAATGTGTTTTCTACCAACCACATGTGTGCAAATGCCCTTCTCTTACAAGTGCTTATTAGCCTGTCCGACCCTTCTGGAAGCCTCAGATTTCTGCAATGGCATCTCGAATGCTTCATTTTCTTTCATGTACATTTGTATTAGGGGAGAGAATGAATTGGGGCCCTCAGATGTGTTGGTATTATTTGTGGCACCAAGGTAAGCATGCAACACCATCACTTGGTTTCTGAATTCCGAATAGCACTCACCCATACTGAACAACACCCATCAGTGGACCAGCAGGGCCAATGTCAAGGGCTTGGGCGACGTCAGCCAGGAACTGCTTTTGGATTCGGAATCGGCGTTTGCCAATGCTCGCGCTCCCATCAATTAAAAACGACAAGTCAACTTTGCAGTCTGAGGAATAGGAGAGGGCTCTGTTAGTCTGGTTATCTCTCAGTAAATTCACCTGTGCATGCCTCTTTCTTCACCAGAGCCCCCTGAGATTCCAATGGAAAGAAAGTAAAAAGAGGTAGCAAGATGCAGGGTATATTCATTTACGTATATCCATAATGAATTCCCAGCAGGCACCAAGGTCCCGGACACGTGGCCTAGTACTCCTTTACCACGACTGTTTTAGAACTTTCTGTGTCAGTCAGTTCAGAAGGGTTTCCTGGGCTCAGAGCATCTTAGGGCAGACCCCCAGGTGTGGAATTCACTGAGATGGAGTCTCAGGAGCTTGTGGTGTTCGCTCTCATTCTAAATGTTTAGAATTACATGCTGGGTCTTCATACAGGTGTGAGAGAACCTGTGAAGCCAGTGCTGGGGGGCAGGGGTGGTAGAATGAGAAATTGATTCCAATCTTCTTCTTCACGCTCTGGGTGAGGCAGCTATAGAAATTATCCACATGTATCTACAGATGTCACTGCTTCTTTGTAGCTGTCTTAGATTGTTCCCCCCTTTCTTTTGGTTGTGATCATGATTAGGACAGTTCTGGTTAATATCACTAGACCTCAGCGAACATAGGAAGGTCATGATGGAGGTGTGGAGGATTGGGGGCACTGCATGCTATGTTCAACCTTGCAAACCCTAATAGTAATTGATAGAAAACCACATACACTAATAGAAGTTGGTGTCTTGTTTGCTTTTGGCTGAAATGGTATCATTTCAGTTTGATAAAACTGATTATTCTGTGCTGATCAGAAGTTCTTATTGGAAGGTACATAGCCCTTTGATTCATAAAAAATGAGGAATGAATTATTTAACAACTGCAATCTGGGAGACGAAATATTTCAAAACAGTTCTGTGGGGGAAGACAAAAAGAGAGACGGTAAAATTAGGGATTTCTGGGCTGGTGTATCCTAGAGGACGTGTGGGCCAGCACTGCCCTTTGCGCATGGCGGGTGCAGCTGCCCAAACAAGCCTGGATCTAAGTGCCGCGTGAGCACCCATGAGGCTGCTCTGGGGCTTTCTGTTCCCTGCATTGCATGCTGCATGGTGTCCACGTTCCTGGAGTCTTCCCATGCCCCAGCAGGGGAAGCTCTGTGGGCAGCGAGGGTTTTTTTTTTTTAATGAAAGCAAGAAATGGACATGAGTTGACACAGTTTTAAACACAAACGACGAGAAATATTTATTAAAGAGTGATACTACAGAACTGGCAGATTAAGGAGAAAAGCTATATCTGAAAACGTGCCTCATTATCTTGCCATGGTTCATGGCGATCAAAACCAGAGAAGTAGGCTGTGACAGGGACCTCCCTGGGTCTGGCTTACCCCACTCCATCTGGAGTGAGTGCATCGTCTTGTTAGCGGAGCTTGCAAACGTTTACTTCCTGTCTGCCTGGACAGTGCCTGCTGACTTCCTGTTCAGCTCTTGATGCCCCCAAACTACCTGTGCCCAAGCACGATCCTTGAGATGAGGATTGAAAGAAGCAAACAAATCATTAAGTGGCGTTGAAAGATGCCACTAAACCTGGGCTAAAGCAAAAGAGAAGCAAAATTGCTTCATGGCTTGCCAGATGGTTGTACCCCAAACTGCCAGCTCCTTCTTTCCTTGGTCTGGGCTTACATTGTGAATTTTTACCAGCAGGTGGCAGTGGTGGTCTTTAGGGCTTGCTGCCCACTGGCACCTACAGTTTGCTGGAAATACGACTCCCAGGCTCCACCCAGGCCTATAGAATCAGACTTGCATCTTAACAAGATCTCCAGGTGATTCACGTGCACATTAAAGTTTGAGAACTTCTGAAGAGGGGTTTTCCTTCCAGATGTCAGCATAGTTCAATGTGCCTTTTAAAAGGAACACTTTTGGGGGAATAACTATTAATTAGATTAAGGGCCAAAGGGGATTTTCCTTTTAAATGAATAAATTGGAATGCATGGGATTTTGTAGCCTCTATTTTGGTTCTTCATAGACCATTTTTTTCTCTTATGTCTTACATCTTGAGCTGTGTCTGGGATGGGCATGTTCACTTCATAGCTAGGTTTTAAGAAAGTGAGGTGTTTTTCTATTTGCTTAGTTCTCCTCACTCACTAGCCTGATGACTGATATTGGGGTTGCCTTTTCTCCCCCTTTCCCTGAAGGTTTTAATTAAATGGTGCCATCTGAGGGCATGTGCTCACTGAGACCTAGGGGCTTTCTTCTCCTGAGATGACACCATGCTGATCTGAAGATGACAACATTAATACTAAACAGTAGGATTCGGTTATGAAATGTTTAGCATGGGCGATTTCTTATAGTCACAGAGGACTGAGGTTGGAAGACAAGGAAGAAAAGGTAAGATATATCGTCTATAGGAATCAATCTACCAATTTCCTTAATTGCTTTGGTTTTCTTCAACAAGGTACAATTTTATAGATTAACGCTTTGTGTTGGCTGATATATTAGGCCAGTGTTTCTTAACCTCGGATAAGTATCAGAGTCACTTAGGCAGCTTCAACAAATACAGGTGCATGGGAACCGCTCTGGGCCATGCTTCTCAAGGGTAAATATGCAAAGGCATCGGTTCTTTCAGTGGGCCTGGGGCAAAGCCTGAGACTCTGCATTTCTAACAAGCTCCCGGGTGATGCCCAGGCTTCTGGTTCCCAGACCACACTTTGAATAGCAAGTTCCAGAGAGAGTCTGCTTTAAGTAGGTATGAGGCAGGAATGGGGCATCTTTAATTCTTTTTTTTTTAAAGATTTTTATTGGGGAATTGGGGGAAGGGGAACAGACAAGTTGCTGTCCTTTTGTTCTTCAGTCTAGTTGTGGAGGACGTTGCTTCACTGGCCCAAGTTGGCACCATCATTGCTCTCTTCCCGGGTGAGGCAGATTAGTCACCGGCTTCTGGACAGCCACTCATGGCGGCTGCTGGCCGCTCACGCTGGCTGCTGGCTACATATGGTAGCCCATGGCAACCCACTGCCACAGGGGCTGCAGCCTCCGCAGTCGCTGGTGACTCACGGCAGCCCAGCTCCAGGTTGAGCTGTTGTTCAGCATCTTAGCTGTAGAGGGCAGTGTCACTGGCCCTCATATGTGGGATCCAAACCGGGGCCTTCTGGCATCCCAAGCCAGCTCTTAACCAACGCGCTACTCAGCTGGCCCCCATCTTTAATTCTTAAAAATGTCTTCAGGTGATTCTCACACTCAGCTGGCTGAGACTCAGCCCATTGGTGGCTGACTTGCAGTGAATTTCTGGGGCAATTTGCATGTGTGCTCTCCTTGGCTTGCACACCCACCTCCCTCCTGCTTTTCCTCTTTTTTCTCAGGACCCTCTTTTCTGGTATCCTCAGGTGGCTTCTCCTCAACCGGTTTAGTGTTCAAAATTTTCAGGTTTAAGTCCTCTGTTTCTTCTTTGTCCTGTCTCCTTAGGTCACATTTTCTGTTCTCAGTGGTTTTGAACCATAGCTCATAGTCTTCTACTCTAAATTTCTGGCTAGGCTCTTCGTTCTGAATGTCAGAGCTGGCTCGTCAACTCTCTACTGAACCGAATGTCTCGCAGATGATGAGAGACGTAAACGATGTCCCTGCCCTAACCTGGTCCATTCATTGTCATCCTCATGGCAGTAACATCTACCCCAGGTGCTCAAATCACCTTTACCTGCTCCTTCTCTTGTACTTCCACCTCCAACCTTCTAGATTCTTCCTTCTTTATATCTCTTGAATCTGCCTATTTCTCTCCTTGTCCACTTCCAGTTTTGAGCTCTGTCTACCATGGTCTCCACCGGGACCACTGTCCCTGCCAGCCAGCCAGGCCCCTCTCTTCATTGGCTCTTGTCTCCCCATTCCATCCCACCCTGTTGCCATAGTGATGTTTTAAAAATCTGATCCTCTCCCCCTCGCGCACACAGAGAATTTAAATCCTTCAAATGCTTCTCTTTCCCCTTAGAGCAAAGTGACAGAAGAGAGGAGATAAATAGATCCAGGGTAGGAAAGAGGCTGGTGTGGGTGGGAGTGAGTAGGTAGAGGAGAGAGAGCAGATCAGATGTCAGAGCCATTCTGGGCTCCTAGTTGTCAATTAACTTACTTGGATCTCCCTGGGATACTGGCTCCAAAGACTGTGTGCTTAATTCTTCTTTTGGAACAAATCCTGGAAAGAGCAGTAAAACTTTTGGTGACTTACAAGAACAGGAAGCATCTGGCCTTACGGGGGGATGGGGACATAAAGGACATTCACACCCAGCTCAGGGGACTTGGCTGACCGATAGCTGTGCTCATCTCCACACCACCCGCATCTTACGACATTAGAATTAATTAATATTTGTTGACAGCCTACTAAAGATACAATACTCTGCTGGTGCTCAGGAGGATCTGAAGTCAGAAGACTTGAGTTCTGCTTCCTGCTGCTGTTAACTTCTTCGATTTGAGCCTTAGTTTCCTTGTTCGAAAACCTTAAGCACTTTGCCAGTGTAATTTATGCCTCTGTAAAACTCTGAAAGTCTCAAGGTCGGGGCATGTGCCTCACTCATCATATAAACCTTCCCTGTGCCCAGCACATATAAGTCCTCAGTCGCTATTTGGTGATTGTGTCAGTGAGTCAAGATGAACGGGACACAACGAGGACCATCTAACGGGGTTGGATGTAGTGGAGGGAAAGAGAAAAGATATAAGTAACTCAAACAAGGAAGAGGGTTCTAAAATGCAACCCCTCTGAGTTACGGATAAAGATGCAAGAGTTTTGTGGTTTTAGAGGCTGTGTGTGTGAGCCGAATTTCAGCCTGGGGTTTTCTTTAGAGGCCATTTACATGAGAACTAAGATCACACATGCATCATTTAAGGAATTAAAGGCGGTACATAAGAATCCTCCTAGGCTGGGTAAGGATAATGAGCTTCGCATGCAGAGGGAAGCTTGCAGAACGGGAAGTGGGAGTCCCTGTTCTCAGGATGCCCAGAAGCACCCTCCCAGAGTCTCAGGAAGTGGAGGAAGGTGCTGGGGCTCTGCTGGTCTTGGCTGCAGTGAGCTTTCTCTTAGCTTTTTAGCTTTTCCAATTTGCAAAGCACATAATTTCATCTCCCCATTAAAGGTCAGCTTGCTCATCCCACTTCCTCACATTATTTATAATAAAAAATTCACTTTGGGTGTGTCAAGGCATGTGTCAGCCAGGAGCCTCTGAGGGAAATTGCCCAAGGCTCCCTGTGGGGGGCGGGAATGCAATGCGAGTCCAGAGGCCCCATCCTCCCCTCTACCTCTGTCTTTCACCTGCCAGTAAAACCTGCCCTTGCACCAAGAGCCAGAAAACTGAGTTTATTGCTGGAGTTTCAAACACTTAACGCAGTAAACAGCAAACAGCACTCATTTGGGTGAAGGGAAATCTGAGTACCATTTGCAAAGAAGCGGGGGAAATAGAAGGAAATCAAAGCCTGCCTAGATGGAGTGAGGATCTAAACCCACTTTGGGGACAGGGAACTCTCCCCCTCTGGCTCTGTATTTGCCTTTCCCTTTTGTCATCCACTGGGTTCCCTGAGCCCAGGCCTCCCCGTGGGAGTTCCAATGTGCCCTTGACATGATCATTAGATCTTAATGTGTGAGATGAACACTCTTAGAAAGGCTGCTTGGCCTCTGCGCCCCCAGCTGGATGACTGGGCTCCCCTAGTTCTGTAATCCTATGGGCTGGGCGGTATAATTACCTGCATCTAAGAGGACTGATCCAGGCTTCCACAAGTCCATTTCGCCTGATTTTCAAAATTAAAAAGAAACAAACTTGTTATTTAGATGAAATCAGTAGAGGCTCTGGTGAACCCCTAGAATGATAACGTTTTCCAGTTGTGGCAGGGAGTTCAGTAAAGGGACATGCAACCAGATTTATGGATGAAGCAACCTGAAGCGCATGGGATTTTCTCATTTAAAGGCCTCAAAGCCAAAGACAAAAACGTTTTTGCCTTTTTCTTTCTTTCACTTTGTACCAAGCATCATGGGATAATAGGGATCCTGGGAGTTGAGGGGATCTAAAAGGTCATTCAATCCAAACCAACCCCACCTCCCAGCATGCTTCTACAACTTCCCCACCAAAGTGAGTGGATGGCTAGTGCTTAAATACCTCCAGAGACAGGGAACTCGTTACGTACACAGCCAAAGCAGTGCATTCCTTCTTGGACTGTTGAGACTTGGAGGAAATTTTTCATTGTATTGACCTGAAGCCTTCATCCATCCCTCCATCCATCCACTTATTAAGCACCCACATATGCCAGCATTATTCTAGGGATATGTGTCTCACCCACCCACCTGTCTGTGTTTTCTTCCTTGGAACGACACAGAAGAAATTTGGCCCCTTCTGGGGGCAAGCGGTCCACTCATGCTCTGAGGCTCAGCTTCTCACTGTGGGCCTCAGGCAGAATAAAGCGAAGTGGCACCTGGCATGCTATGTGCAGTAAAATGGTTAATGCCCTCTCCTCCTGCCCAACTGGCATCCATAAAGCAGAAAGGGTGGTTGGGAAGGGGAGGTTATTCTCTAACAGTCCCTGACCTCTTCGGGGGGAATCATGAAGGGGTGGGGCTTCGAGGCAGCACAGACATGTTAGGCAGCCTCACCAGGACACCAAACTGGCTGTTTCCCTCCCTCCTGCCTCCTCCCCCACACCCCACCCACACCCAGCTCAGAAAGCTGAACGCTGAGGGCGTCATCAACTCGATCATTTCTTAAAGACCATCAGCTTTGCTCCATGCTGGAGTTATTAACACACTCAAAAGAAGTGATATTTTTCTTCACACGATTAAGAAGCCAAGCTATTTTGAAAGGCACCCTGTGCTCTCGCTCATTCTGATGTAATGCTCAGAGCGGAGTTGAATGTAGCTCAGCCATTCACCAGGGGTATGACCTTGAACAAGTCGCAGGCCCTCTGTGAACCTCAATTCCTTTGTGAATAAGATTAGCACATTGGGTGAGATGATCGTCAAGTTCAAAATATTTATGATTAAATGTTTAAACTTTCTGCTTCTTTAGCTTTATAACTCTGTTGCCACCTACTGGTAAAAATGGGCACTTTGCCCTTTCCCTAAAAAAAAAAAAAAAAAAGGTGACATCTCAGTTTTTGCCCAAGGCTTTCCGCACCCTTGAATGTTATGCAGAATTAGAATGCTGGGTGTTCTCTTACTTTAGCAGGACCCAGTCTCCTCTTCTCCTGTCCTGGAAGCCTGTCCTTCTATTAATGTTTCATTCGTAGGGCACAAGTTTGGACCAAATCACTTTAATCCCAAAGCTTAAGGCTGAAAAATACTTCCACAGCTGAGACTTGGTGTTTTTGGACTTGGTAGTAATGAGGAAGAAGTAAATGTGTGAGAACATTTGTATTCTGGTGTGGAGGAGTAGTGGGTGGTGTGGGAAAACGGAGTTAGAAGGCCTGTCTGGTGTGTACCAGACACTATCTGGGGGCTTGGGAGACCTGCCTGCCTTCTCTGATCTTAATTTTTGTCCTCTGTGAAGCTGAGGTCGTAAAGACTTGTGCTGCCCTGCCTCACATGGAGGTAAATGTGCACAAAGTCACTATGACAAGTATAAGGCATACCTAATACACAGGGAATGATTTGGGGGACAATCCTTGCTTGGTCATCCACAGATACCACCAGTGTCTAAGAGAAGTATTGGTCCGGAACGATTTCCGTGGTAAAAATGTAGACACCATTAACGTTTACTGAGAGCGTGCTTAGTGTCAGGTACTGTCCAAGCCCTACAAAGTTACGTCATAACAATTCCTGGGAGTTAGGTACAACTATGGTCCCTCTTTACAGGTGAGGAAGCTGATGCCCAGGGAGTGGCAGAGCTGCACTGAAGCCCGGCGGGCAGGCTGGAGAGCTTGCACATCACCACTGTCTGCCTGTCACCCGCAAGAAGCCACTGTTGCCTTAGCGTCTCAGGATACTTGATGAGGCTGCTGAAAAGCACACGACCTGTAATGCAAGGGCCTGGGACCATCTCTGCTCTAAGACCCCGGGGATGATCTTTGCACTGGTTACAGCTCCTCTGCTCCCTGCACGTCTGGAAGTCCCAAGTGGGAGCTATAACACATGGCCCTCAGGGCTCTCAAGTTTTATGGGACAGAAGCCCGGGGCCCTTCAGCTTTCTGGTTTCTCCCCAGTGACTGCACTGGGGTGCAGTTTTTAGGAGGAGGTGGCAACCTGAGAGGCCTCTAGGTGAATCTCTCCATGTCCCTTTCCCTGGGCCTGGCTTCCTGCCCCAAGGGCTGCACAGTTCCCTTGGAGGACTTCTTCTTGCTGTAGTGAAACAGGAAGCACTCAGACAGCAGCTGCAGCTGTGCTGAAGCCGTCACCACGCCAGCCGCCCATTGCATAGGGCCGTCAGAGGAGGCGAAGGGCAGTCTGAAGCCCTGGGCAGGAGCCGTCACCCCAGCGAAGCATCGACAGGCCCAGGTTTACGAATGGGTTACTCTCCAAATCTCAGTGTGGGGTGTTTGGTTGGGACCTCACAGCCTTTTCTCATGAAAACAGCATTAACTCCATGGTTAGGTTTCCAGGCCAGTGAAGCTTATTTGATCAAAAAAAGCTCATGGTACCGTGAAGCCAGACAACAGAAGAATGGTTCAGAGGAAAAGTCACAGTTCTAACTTAAATCACCAGGAGCACACCACTCCGCCCTCCTCCCAGGACTACAGCAGGAGCAGCCACACCAGCCCAGGTGGCCCTGCCCGACTCACAGAGCCCTGGTAGGAGGCGGGGTCTGGCAGTGGGAGCGAAGGGCTTTCGTGATTGGTCGGAGGTCTGAGCAACCTGGGGCTAGGAGAGGCCTTAAGGCAAGGGCTCTCTGGGACTTTGGAAGAGGGTCTGAGGTTCTCAGAGCAAAGTTGCAGTGATAATGGCAGAGAGAGAGGAGCAGCAGAAATGGGTAGGATTTGAGGGTAAAAAAGGAGCTGGGAGGATCTGCTTAGGTCGATGAGATAGTGTAACTATTGGGAGCTTAAAGACAATGGAGAAGAAACGGATTCATTTGGAGCTGAGAACCAGAGGTGATAAGGTGAGACAAAGGAAATGAGGTCAAATGCTGGAAACAACCTTAGGTTGTTGGACAGTAAGTAGTAGGAGCTGGAGATCAGGTGCTGTGCCTTGTTGCCTACTAGCCCCGGGCCGTGTCTAATTCGTGTAGTGTGTCTGCGCTTTGTCCTGGGGTGGGCAAGCTGGAGGCATAGGCTGCCCAGGTGGGGGACCTCTCAAGCAGACCCAAACCAATGAGAGCCCTTGGGCGTCTGGACTGGCAGCAACTTTCTCTCTGACACAGTGAGAACACACAAAGCCAAGAGACATTTTCTAGAGGTTAAAGCAACTGGGCCTGCCCCCAAACTCAGGTGACCTGGCGTTGAGCTGCGCAGGCCAGCAGTGTGTGGGGGGGAAGTTGATGAGCGGGCGGCCTGCCCAGGCTGACATGTACTCCGGCAGGTTTCCGGAAAGCAGCTCCCGGAACACCCTGCTTTGGATACATGAGGGGTTTCCACAGGGTCAGCTGATCTTCATGCGGCCAGCAGTCCGCTTTCTTCCCTTACTTTGCCCCCTGATGAAAGTACCCCTAGCTCACATTTTCCTTGGAAGTCATCCGAGCTCTCTGTGGTTGGCCCTGCTTTCGGGGGTTGCAGAGGAGGCACAGATCCTGGCCAAGGGGACGAGAGGAAGGACTGCCCCACGCTTGGCTGCCTGAATGGTCCCTCGGGCCTGCTAAGGCCTAAAATGGCCTGGAGTCCTTGCCCCGCCCAGTGATCCGATTCTGAAGCCCTTTGTCAGGACAACAGCATGCACATTGGCGAAGGTGCCATGTGAAGCTCTTAGAAGCTGCTAGCCCTGTCCAGCGCACCCCACGGGGCTCCTGCTCTGATCTGGCATCAAAGCAAAACAGGACCTACAGCCTCCAGGAATCTTTTACCATGTGGAGAACAGACAGGTATCCCCCAGCCAGAGAAAGTCCTGAACTCTTTTCTTTGGAGGTCTGGGCTCCCATCCTAGTGCCCTGCGGCTGCAAAGGGAATTGTGTATTTCTATCAAGTCTCCCAGCTCAGGGCCCAGATTTGTGGAAAGCCACGAAGCTCACTCGTTTTCCCTTGCTGATCGGGGCAGGCCTCAGCAGCATCACAGAGAAGAGAACTTGCTGCATCCCTTAGCCTTCCCAGTGCTTGGGACAAACCTTTAAGGAGCGCACACAGAAGTGAAGAAAGGGGAGCCAGGAAGTGTCAGAATTCACGGGAGAATTCCTGGAGGAGGGAGACTGTATTTCTATCCCCCATATCATGGAAGTACCCAAGCAAAATCAGCTCTGCCCATTCCTGGGAAATGATAAACATTTCTCTTTTACCCTAGTTCCTCAAGCATGAACCCCAGAGAGTATCCCTTTTCAGGTTTATGAGAGCCTAGTTACTGGATCCTTGGGAATTTCTATCACAACCTCCACAAAATTGCCTCAAGGGAATGGCAATGAGTGAAAGCTTTGCTTATTTAAAGCGTTCCTTGCTTTTCCTGACAAGTTGGGCCCTTGAGCAGTATCTTTTGTTGGCATAACTGGTTTAATGCTCTCTGTCCAAATCTAAATCAAATGGCAAGGTTTTGGAAAGACAAACCCCATGTAAACAAGCTTAACTTTCCTCAGTAGTTGGAATGGTGAGTTTAGGTTCTTACCTGGATTGGTGCGGGGGCTGTTTTGGTTGCTTGTGGAGGTGATGGTGGACCAGAGATCTGTAATAACATTTGACTGATCAGAGTATGAATTTTATTTTATTTATTTATTTACTTAAATTTTTTTTTTTTTTAGCTGAGCCATCCTGCCACCTGTTGTCAGCTCAGCGGCAGCTCAGCTCAGGCCGGGAATCGAACCGGCGACCCTGTTGCTCAGAGCTCGCACTGAGTGAGCTCTTAACCAACGGAGCCACTCAGCTGGCCCCAGAGCATGAATTTTAATTTAGCTGTTCTGCTTCTTTCCATGATCTAATCTAACAAGATATTACCAAGGTTAGAACCAACATAATTTGTTCTTTGGCGGTCTGAACTTGCCCCAGAGGAGGCATTGAAATGGGAAATTTTTTTTTTAAAAAAAGAAGGAAGAACGAAAGAAAGGGATTGAACTCAAAACACTGAGTGAAAATTCCCAATAATAATAACCTTTGTATGTCCCTTCTTTTACTAAAGTGTTATTTTTTTTATACTTCATTGTTCTTACAATAATTCTCCTCGACTGTGCCACTCCTGAGGAGGTTAAAGTAATCCTTCAATAGAAATGTCATTTAACACTTAGCAATTTGATTAAACTGTGTTAACATGGTATTGATGCAAATAGCATTAGCTTTCTGTCATTTTTAAAGGTACACAATGGGTGAGCCTTAATTACTCTGTGAGAGAAACAAATGCACTTCAGCATTCATTATTTATTGGGACATTTCTCTGAAGCAAGGCTTTAGAAGGAAGGAGGGAGACGCTATAGAGAGAAATGCGAAGTCCCGTTGAGGGGAATGGGGGCCATGTGACAACCAGGTGAGGGGAAGAACCAAGTTTCATGGAAGCAAAGCAATAAGAGGAAACATGGAAAAACCTGTTTCTCTTGCAACCAAATCTGTCTACCGTCCACTTTTCATTTCCTTTGTCTTTGTACCCATTATTTGGACACAAACTCAAAATAGCTTTGTTTTCTCTCTAATTATAAAGACAGCACATGCTCACTGTAGAAATATACACTGAGTGGATAGTAAGAAATCACCCGCCATGCAATCCCTCTCTCCTGGTATGTAATCGATACTGGTATACAATTTTGGGGTACAGTGCTATATCCCCTTTGCTCTGCAATGTGCTCACGTACAGCACACAATTACAAACATGGGATTGGTACCTATGCTGTTTTGTAGCCGCTTCTTTAACCTCACACTCTGTCACAGGCCAATCTTTTCCTGTCGGTAAGTGCACATAGTCATCAAAATTTTAATAGCTGTATAGTGACTTCTTTAACTGTTCTGATGAAGGACAATTAAATTGTCTCTTTTTAGTTTTCATGAACAACACCTGTGTCCAGGCTTCTTTTCACCCTTGCTTGGTAATTCCCTTAGGCTATATCCTTGTCAGTGTAAATTCTGGGTCATTTCTCCACACACTCTTGTTAAAGCTAATTCATAAATTGCTAACGGTATGATGAATTTCCAAGGTGAATTGGTGAAAATTGACACCTTGTTGCTTAATTTTGCATTTATTTTATTCCTGGTGAGGTGGAACATCTTTTGTTACATCTATTGGTGATTTATAGTTCTTCTACTGTGGCCTGCCTGGTCATGACCTTCTCCCATTTTCCCTTTGGAAAATGTGTGTCTTACGATGTGTAAGACCGGGTTTTAAGAACAAAACCTTCCCTGGACACTGTAAGGAAATTAAACTTTCTGAGAGGAGATAAATGTTGGTGAAAAGGGAAACTGTGTGAGGGAGGGATGGGCGGCTGTGGATGCCGGTCTCTCTTCTGTCCCAGGTTGCACCACTTCCTACTCCCTCGCTGCTCTGGTCAGAGGGTGGAGAGGGGCAGAAAGGTGAATGATCACCATGTCTTGCCACTAGGCGGTGCTCTGCTCCCCATCCTGGTCTACCCTGCCTTGGGGACACATTTAATCTTTCGATCAGCTGAGGCAACCATAGCACTTCCTGAAAGGAACCTGATCAGGAGGACAATGCCAGGCAAAGCCATTCCACCTTGTAGGCCTGTGGTAGAGTCAGCGGACCCTACAGCTATGCCTGGTGGGGTTTTCCATTTTTCCCAGAACCCTTTCCTCAGCATATCTATGGACATGGTTCTCCAGGCTGCCCCTTCTGGCCCTGGGATGCCGCTCTGCGGTCTCCTGACTCCTGTTGGTACCAGTGGAGTCCTTGGCCTCTCCTGTGAAGGCCACTGTCACTCCAGCCCCATGAGAACCCTCTGCACTCTGGCTTTTTGCCTCCCTCATCCCCAGCCTTGACTTGTTCCTCAATATCTTGTTAGCGTTGACGTTCCTGGGTCAGTTAAGGGGCCATGATGAGGCCTCGGTGTCCAGCCCCACCTTTCTTGGCATCCTTCTACCTGCGTCAGCTCCCCTTCTTGGGCTGGAAGAGCCTGTCTTTTCCTGCTGCAACGATCCTGCTCCCTACCGGACTCCCTTCAAATTCCTATGTCCTGTCTGAGAGGCAGCTCTTTACCTCATTGTAGAGCGAAGATGACTCACAGACCTCAAATGCAGGTTGCTCCTGTGCCAGCTACACACTTCTCAGGCGTCCTAAGCTAACGTGACCTGCGGCGGGATCTTGGTGGGATGTGTTCACCAATGTAGCCCAAGATCCTAGAATGGTGCCTGACACACAGTAGACACTCAACAAATATTTGTCAAAAGAATAAATGAATTAGATTTCACTTGAACACCCCCATCCATAGCCACTGCTAAAATCTTTTGACTATAGTCACATATGTAAGAGAAAAGAGCACTCTTGGTAAATGCAATAGCTCGCTTGTCTATCAGTTGTAGGAGAGTTACTCTCTTATAATTGGCAGAATATTTTCAGCTCATTTGAAGAATAAAAGGAGTTATCTACATACTAAATATTATTTACTAAAAAGTATTTAAATAGGCTAAAATATCACAGCAAATATCTATAGCCATCCAATGCCTATTAAAATAGGCATTCACGAAAGTAGGTTGATGGTTACCTAGGATGGGAAGAAAGAGGGATTAGGGGGACATAGTGAGTGGCTTAATGGGTATAGGTTTCTTTTTGGGGTGATGACTTGATTGTGGTGATGGTTGCGCAACTCTGTGAACATACTAAAAGCCATTGAATTCACATTTTCAATGGATGAATTGTATGGTATGCAAAAAGCATCTCAATAAAGCTGTTATTAGAAAAAAGACATAGGCACTCACACATCAATTTTCACTTCCCTTCATTTCTACAGAAAATCCTTTGAGTAGGTAATGCAAGGTTTTAAAAGTCCCCTCTCCTTTCTTCCCTCCCCAATTTGGCTCCTTTCTTAGCAATTACGGAGCACACTGCGTGGAGTGCTTGCTCTGAGAGTATTTGTCTCGCAGCCTGTGGGGCCGCATGGGCGCGGGTGCTGGACCACGATGAAGAAGCACTGATGGGCCGGGAGGCTGTCGTCCAAGGCCCCTGTCCCCAAGCCAGGAATAATGAAGCTTTGCCAGCTTGGGAGCCACTGCGGCAAGTTGCTTGAGGTTTCCATCAGCACAGGCCCAACTTGTAACAGGATTTCCAAGCTCCCAGTGTCGGTAGCCAAGGAAATATGCCACATGTTCAATTAGATGTGTTATGTAAAAATGGATGTCCTCTAAGGAGACACCAGGAGCAAACAACTTACTCGGCTACTCAGAAATCTTTGGAAGAATCAAGGGCTTGAAAAGTCAAGAGCCTGCAGTTAAGAAAAAAGAAAACTCTGCCTGTGGGATCCCTGTCACTCAGCACCCTTCCTGTTTTCTCTTTTGTTGTCAGACGTAGTGCGTCTGGGTTTCTATTCGCCTGGGCTGAACAAGAATAGGATGCTGGCGGTGTCTAATGTAGTTCAGAAATTATTTTTAGGGTGTTTTTATTTGGGGATTCTATATCATAGCTTCTCCCAGGAGTTGTTCATTGACTGCAATAATAATAATCTCTGTTTCATAGGGTTGTTGGGAAGATGAAACGAAATAATGTGTGCAGAGTACCTGGCACAGGGAATGTATAGACCATGTGCATTCCATTATTATTTATTAGTCATCACAGTGGGAATTTTGTCTAGCTCCCTCAAATCTGGCCACCCCACCCATGTCAAGGAGGGCCAGGCCCTGCTTTGTGTTGCTTCATTAGTGCCTAGGGTGTTGGTTTATGGCAGGAATGTCTCCTGCGAGGGGAGTCACAGGAGGGCCAAGCTGCTGGGGTTCAAATCCCAGCTCTGCTACTGCCCAGTGCTGTGACTTGGGGCCAGTTTCCTCACTGCCCTGCTCCTTGGTTTCCTCATCCATACAATGGGTTAGTCAAATTAAAAGTAATTCATCTACTTGGTAGGTTTCTTATGAGGATTTAATAGGCTAATATTTGTAATATGCCTAGGAGAGTATGTAGCACATTGAAAGTGCTTATTTGTGTTTGTTAAATGAAAAGATGGATAAAGAGCTACCTGGACCCTGATACGGGGCGGGGGGAGGGCATGCTATGTGGTAGTAATGTTTGCCAGATGGGGGTGAGGCTAAAAAGAGCAAGTCCTCGGCATTTTCTCCTTGAAGGAAAAAGTGGCACCAGATGGGAAATATTTAGGAAAAAATTACTGAGACAATAGTGACACTCCAGCTGTGGCATTTTCCACCCCTTTGCCAGGAGACCTTTAGAAATGAGGTAGGTATGTATTAACCCAGGATGGCTTACATATAAGCTGTATGGAAACTGGAGATTAGATTATCAATGAGCTCTTAAGGTTGTGTTTGAAGTAATGCTGAGATTAGTTCCATAAACTGGACTTTGGTAAAACCTAAAACATGACTTAAGAAATGGATACAAGGGGTAAGACAAAAAGCAATCAGAAAAGGAATACAAATTTTAGCTATCTGGATTTTCCTAAAAGAATTCTTTTGGTTTTGTTTGTTTGTAATTTTTGAAGACTTCCAGGAGTATATAGCTTGTCATTTAAAACAAAACAAAATTCAACAGTGTTTACCTAGAAACCTACTAGCCCTTCAACTGAGCTTGTGTAGAAATGGGGATTCTGTAATGGGAAAGTTTCACATAATATTCTGTCTTCAAAAATACGATAACAACAGTCCTATTATTGAATCTATTTTAAGCCCCTTCTACATGGTTTGCTTTGCTCTTAGCTCAGTCCTGAATTATTATTATTGGGCTCAAGTTTACTGCTTAAATCTCAGAGCATACAACCATATACCCCTGGCCCAGGTCTCGGGTATCTCCCGAGCTCAAAAGGTGGGAGATAGGCACTAATGCAGGGATTTAGACAGAGCTGTTACTCTAAAGCCCGATCTCCACCTCACTAGCATGTGGAAACACACAGTCGGCCTACTGACCCAGCTCCCGGCTCCGCTGGCCCACGGGCTGTGGTCTGGGGCTGCTGGTGGGAGAGCCTGTAGATGGGGATGGCCTTGGCAGCGTAGTGTGGACGGCTTCTGCTGGGCTGGTCCCTGGTACCTGCATCAGGGTGACTGGTGGTGTAGTTGTCCCTGGAACTGATGGCTTCTGATAGGCTTTTGTGGTCTCACCTGTAAGAAAATGAAATTACACTGAGGTCTACAAAATAGCCGGTAGGCTCTTCAGGATAGAAATAAATGTTTATGGAACACTCCTTATGAGCAAAGACCCGTGCTGACCACTGTGGAGAGTGAAATCCACCTGCCCGAAAGGAATGTACAGTCTGGAATGAACACTAAGCCAATACCAATACACAAACCAAAGATGAAATAACAATAAAAAAATTAAATGACAGTTCAAACCACAGCAACATAGACAAGGCAGAACATGATTAATTCCCAGATTAATTTTCCAGACACGAGAAGCCATGGGTCATGAACACACGTTTTGCTGTTTCAATCCTCATTGGCCTGGGGATAGGAAGTACTCTCGGGCATTCACTATGACTACTTTTAGAGAATGCGTTCTAGATCTCTAGTTTGGGGTGGTTCATGACCAGTCAACTAACTCCTCTGGGCCCCAGTTTCCTCATCTGTGAAATGAAGTGGTGGAACTAATTAGATTATAAGGATCCTGTTGATTCTCCCTCTAAACTGTGCTCTTCATCCATGTGTGATGATTTAGATTGCCTCCACAGTTTTAAATGAGTTTCAGTTTGTTACTGCTCTGGGTGCCCTGGGATTATCTCTGAAGGTTTAGGGCAAGGGGGCAAGCGGCTACCTACTGGTAGCATTGGGGAATGTCTCCAGAACCGTGGATCTGTGCCTCAGGGAGATACAGGTGAACAGCCCCCCTCGCAAATGCCCGCTACACCCCACGGGGGTTATGCCAGCTTCTAAATCTGAGCATCTGTATGTCTCCTAGGTTGCTGTAACAAATTATTACAAGCCTGGTGACTTAAAAGAACAGAAATGTATTCTCTTATAGTTCTGAAGGCCAAGAGTTAGAAATCAGTATCACTGGGCTGAACTCAAGGTGTTGCAGGACTGCGCTCCCTCAGGAGGCTCCAGGGTAGTCTGTTTCCTGCCTCTTGCATTTTCTGCTGGCTGCTGGCCTTCCTTGGCTTGCGGCCACACCCCTCCAATTTTTAATGCCGGCATCTTCAATCCTCTGTCTGCTCCATCTTCAATTGACCTTCTCTTCTCTGTGTGTGTGTGCGCGCGTCAAATCTCCCTCTAGCTCCCTCTTATAAGGATACATGAGATTGCAGTTAGGGCCCACCCAGGTAATTCAGGATGATCTCCCCATCTCGAAATCCTTAATTTAATCACATCTGCAAAGCCCCTTTTGCCATATAAGGTAACATTCACAGGCTCTGGGGATTAGGACGTGGATATCTTTGGGGGAGGGGGGAGAATTTCCAGCCTACCACAGCATCTCAGCTCTAACCTTCACTCAGCTTAGGGCTGGTGTATCTTTGGTACACAGAACAGCAGGCCTAGAGGATAGCATCTGAGATAATAAGGTGCTGCACTCTTCGTGGGAACCATCCAACTTCCTGTTTGTACAGCATGGTGGGAAAATAGTGTCTACCATCGCCCCAGACCAGCCATGTTCAGACCCACTGCCCAGCACTGGCACCTGCTTGTTTCCCACCCTGACACTGTCACCTTCTGGAGCATTGACTTGGGAGAGCAGGTCAGCAAACAGTACCCTGGTATTGGGTTGGAATTTTGCCATCTGATCTGCTCCTGCTGGCATTAGCCTGTCAAGGCAGGAAGCAGATTCCCCATTTACCCTGTTTCTTGCTAATAGTTGGTCACTTTTAAATCTGCATGTAGACTGTGCCAGACAAATTGCTGAAGAACTGGCAGTGCCCTCAGGGGTTCAGCCAGTCTTCACGCCATCCTTGGGCAAAGCTGAACCTACGTGATTTATGACATTTCCAAACCTTGAAAGGAAGTGAGCTTTCATAACAGGTCCTAGGGAACCTTCTAACTTCTCTAAAGCGCTCTTCTGTCTTACCCCCTGGTAAACGCTACCAGGAATTAATGCCTTTTTAGGGAGATGCAGGCCCAAGTCCCACCTACTTCATCAAGGGGAAAGCCATTTAATAGAATCACTTGTATATTTTATGAAATAACATATAACTGTTAATTATGAGAGAAATATGTCAATAAACTGACCATACAGTTTACTTGCAAATTATTAAACTACATTAAATTAAAAATAAAATTTCTACTTGCCAATAGTAAACATTTTTGCCACTTTAAACTTATTGGATAGTGAAAATCTGAATTATCATTTCTTCAAACCATTGTGTAATTTTCAAGGTTTCTGAACATCTCAGTCTGCTTTTGTAATACTGATTTTCTAGAGAGCAGATTAAACATCGTGGAGGCAGCCATTTGTGTTCCTTGCTTAGAACACAGATGCTTTTAAGCATGTCCTAAATCCAACCAACAGAACCACCTCTCTGTCTTCCATGGGCTGGTGTTTTTGCCTGCTCTCCTTCACAGAATAGAATTGTCTTTAGCAGAGACAGAAAATACTCTAACCCAACCGCTCCCAATTTCTTACTGAACATAATGCCTGATGTGACCCAAAGTGAATTCTTCGTGGGACCAGGCTCCTTTTGAGCAATTTGAAATGAAACCAGTAAGAGTGTCTTTGTACAACCTCAGTTACATGGAATTTTGGTCTCCTTTAAAAGATTTGCATGGGCAGACATTTCAAACTTTCCCTTAGGCTCTTAACATATTCCTTTTTGGACAAGGCCAAGAGCAGCTCCGGGCAACCAGCTCCTTGACAGCAGCAGGAGATCCTCAGAGCTCCCTACATCTGGTTCATCCTTAGAATCATAGTGGCGGTATTAAAATGCAGATTCCAGGGCCCTATTCACAGAGGTTCTGACTCGCTAGATCTGGAGTTGGCCTGTGCAAATCTGTTTTGAGAACCACAGCCAGCGCCCGGCTGGGCTCCTGGCTCCAGCCCTCACCAGCCTGCCACTAATGCTTTCTGAGCCTGCTCCCTTTCACTGCAACATGGGGATGGTAAGACTGATTCGCAGGGCTGTTGTCCTCTTTAGACATCATGTCTGTATGGGGCCTGCACAGTGCTTTGCACATGGTAGGCATTTGAAAAATGACAGTAGCTGGCATTTATTATCATGATATGCCTTCCCCTCCCCCAGTGGAAAACAATGCTTTCAGTAAGTGTCAAAGGTGAGATGACTGAAGGAAATTAAGCCAGTTTAGCAGCAATGCCTGGAGGTCAGAGGATTGGCTCTTACCATGCTAACTCAGGGTGACATAAAAGGGCAGGAAATCTAATATTCACTGAGCATCCTCCATGCGCCAGACACTTTGAAGACCTCTCTGCCTAAGCACTCACATTTGATATTCATCACAATTCTGGAGGTCCATCCAAGTATTCTCATTTTTAAGATAAGGAACAGATTTTCCAAGAGGAAACATGTCTAAGGTCACACATACAGTAGGTAGCAGAGCCAGGATTTGGGCCCACACTTGTTCGATTCCAAATTCTATATTTTTTCATCAGAAGGGGAACACACGCGAAGGCAAGTCATGAGTAGCTTCAGGATTCCTGCATGTGGTTCCCATCAGAGGATGGTCTGTCTCTCTAGAGCTCTGGTGCAAAGCAGTCTTCTCAAGACAGGGGGAGGATGGACTTAGTGGGTATAGGCAGAGAGGGCAGGGAAGCCAAACTTATTACCATAAACTTGGGCTTAAATTTCTTCTGGGGCAGGGACTGTGCAGCTGGCCTGGGGGAGCAGGAGGGGGTTTTCCTGACTCTCTTGCTCAGCAACCTTGCATAAAGGCTTGCCCTTCTCTTGTTGCAGTGCCAGCTGCGTGCCTCCCCAGCTTTCAGTGAACTTCTATAAACCAACCCTTACCTGTTTTTATAGCTCAGCATAGCTAGAGGCTCTAGCCAAATAACAGCTGCCCGCCTATGGTTGCTGACTGCCTGGGGGGGAACAGCATTTAAATCTCAGGAATGTCCGTCCTCAGCAGGAGCTGCACAGCGCTGAATCAAAATTTCTATTTTTTGAGTGAGAGAATTTCCCATGGAAGAAAGTTGTTATGCTTGGGGGCGTGGATGGAGGAGTGGTCATCTTAACCCGATTTGCCTGTTAACTCACATTCTTGGAGAGATTAGGAAGCATTTTATAGTGGCATCATGAGACCTGAACACCGCTGGCCATCATATCTCTCTCTCTTTGCTTCTCCCAATTTCTATAGGAACTTGATCATGTAAGGAAGAGTGGCAACCAAGTGGGCCACCCTTTTCCAGTTCTCACTGGACTTTTTATTTGAGTTGATGAAATTTACTCCATGGGGGGACTATAACTTTAAAGAGATGTTCCTCTATCTTGAAGCTGGACAAGACCTCAAGTATCCCTTTGATGTTATAATCCTCAGAGCTTAGCTCCGAGTCTGGTAATACAAGGTGCTCAATACATGGTTCCTGAATGAATACATGGCCTTCATTTTGCCCACGCTGATAACTATGAATGATCTTGCAATAGGATAGTAATACCCAGTGAGAGTGTATTGAAGGCTGAGGTGATTCGGTAGCGGGGACAAGTGATGTCACCAACGCTTGATGTTTTAACCATGACTTTTGCTCATTTTACATTTACATGCGAGAAAGGCTGCCCAGTTCCCCACAATCCTCCTGGATGTCAGTGACTTGGGCATGTGGGTGGACTGTGGTAAGCCGGGCCGTGGTGCTTGGGGTCGATAGAGAAGTTTTGGAAATGATCTCTGCTGTGGAGAATGTACAAACCCAATGGGTTTTATAATCTAAGCTACCATTTGGCTGTAGTGGCTCGCCCCGCCACCCCTCTTTTCCCAGGGTTACCTTCTTGGAGGGGATATTATCAGTGTTTGAGTGCTATATGGGCCAGTTAGAAAGGTGCCCTTGGGACACCCAACTCTGAGAAACAGATGGGGCTTAGATCTCTGACCCAACAAGAGGGGGCTAGGACATAGCTGAATATTGCCTCCCTTAGCCCCAGATATCCACACATATCACCTATTTAGAAATCATTGACAGGGGCAGGTAGAAAAGGGTAAAGGGGGTCAAATATATGGTGACAGAAGGAGATTTGACTTGGGGTGGTGAATACACAATGCAATATACAGATTTACTATAGAATTGTACATTTGAAATCTATATAATTTTTTTAACTCATGTCACCCAAATAAATTTACTAATGAAAAATAATAAAGTTATGTGATGTACAAAAGGAAGGAAGGAAGGAAAGAAGGAAAGAAAGGTCACTGAGAATTGTGACATAGATGAGACAACGGAGAGGCCAGGGACACTCTACCTCCATCAGCTGGCCAGTCACTTAAGGAGACATCTGTCACCTATTCCTCTTCTCTGTGCCCCAGATGATATCTCAGAAATGGTCCATGAGCCACTACAATCTACGGCCAGCTTGGGGGTTGGGGTGGGAAACGGCTATATCCTTGCACTTAAACCCAAGCATGTCTAGATTACTGGAATAATTAAGATGTCATTAAAGATATATATAGTTGGAGCAGTAACTAGGGGGAGAAAATGAAAAAGGCTTTGTATGCCAAAGGCTACTCAAATCAGGACTGTTTTTTTTTTTTTTTTAAAGATTTTTATTGGGGAATTGGGGAGATGGGAACAGCGCTGGGGAATTGGGGGAAGGGGAACAGACAAGTTGCTGTCCTTTCGTTCTTCAGTCTAGTTGTGGAGGACGTTGCTTCATTGGCCCAAGTTGGCACCATCATTGTGCTCTTCTGGGAGAGGCAGATCAGTCGCCAGCTTCTGGACTGCCGCTCACTGCAGCTGCTGGCCGCTCACACTGGCTGCTGGCTACACACGGTAGCTCATGGCAACCCACTGCAGCAGGGGCTGCAGCCTACGCCGTTGCCGGCGACTCAAGGCAGCCCAGCTCCAGGTTGAGCTGTTGTTGTTCAGCATCTTAGCTGTAGGGGGTAGTGTCACTGGCCCTCATATGTGGGATCCGAACCGGGCCCTCTGGCGTCCCAAGCCAGTTCTTAACCGTCATGCCACTCGGCCGGCCCTCAAATCAGGACTCTTGATGTACACTGTTATTAGCATGAAAAACTACAGGATAATGGTGTAGGGAGATGTTTGTGGAGCTACTTTGTCTGGGTTTGATTCTTAGCTTTGCTCCTGACTAGCAGTGTGGCAAAGGGCAAGCTAGTAAACTGCTCTGCACTACCTTTTCTCAAAGTGTAAATTAGGGCTAAGCGTGGTCCATACCCATGGTGTTGTTGGGGTGAGTAAATGCGATAGTCAGCCCTTGGAACAGTGCCTGGTACACTGCAAATGCTCAATAAATGCTAGCTTCTATTGCTATCCTTAAATCACATTCATCTTACTTACGTGAACAAAATCAGCAGCTCATCAACTTTCTGGAAGCAATTCAAAATCCCTTATAAAACAACTCACAGCTTCTCTTTGTGTGGGAAATCAAAGTAGCCCCGAAGACACAATACTGCGCAGCACAGTTCCCACTTTAACACAGAAACCTCTTGGCCTGAGGCCCACCTGTACCTCCTTTGCAGATCACATGAAGCTGGGTCGTCACAATCTCAAAGGCAGTGCACCTTTGGCCTGGGTTGTTACTCAGATTAGCTGCTTGCTGCTATGCCATAAGCCACCTCTTTCTCTGGGTTTCCCTTCATTTCACACCTGAGCAGAGATAGCCTTTTCCCTTTCAGCTGCCAGGGAACATTTCTGGACAAAATGTCATGCCACCTTCTAAAGTTAACAATACAATAACATTCAAGGCAATAGTCATTCTGAATGAAAATGATACAAACACAGAGACAATCTTGGAATTGTAAAAACAAACAAACAAACAAACAAAACCCAAAATATAAAGCCTTATTCTACAGCCTTAGCCATCTGATCTCATTGATTTCTGGGCCCATGTTCCTGGCATCCGTTAAAATATTACCAGAGTCAGTGGAGCTTGACCAGTTAAGGTGTTAATTTCTATACTATCTCTTTAAACACAATATTGCGTGCTTACGAACTCGGAAGATTTAGATGAAATCACTCATGAACACTTGCCTGCTTTGGCAGCTGGGCTTTTAGGTGATGAATATGTAAGAGCCGATGGGTAGGTTACGCCCTTCTGGGGTTTACCTTCTGCAAAAGAGAGAGAGAGAGAGAAAAGATTTATTTGTAGAGCTAGAGGTTTTAGATGGTTCTGTTCTGATAAGCGAATTCTTTCCTTCCAATTTATTTCTCTTGAGTTCAATAAAATCAGTCAGTCTCCCCCACGCCGAGTTGTTGATTACAAGAAGAAAGTCAAGTGGCATTTTTGTCTTCCTGTATTGCCGGCGTGTTATTAATATTAGAAAGGAAGTAAAATCTCTGTGACTCAGAGTTAACATTAGCAACCCTTATTTTACTCATGAAGATGTGACGTGGAAGCTAAGGTTTTCATATATGTGGCTTTGAATGTTTAATTAGGTCGGTAGATGGAGTAAAAACATTCCCCCAAGGTCTCCTTTAGATGCTGTAGAGCTCGGTCACTGGCTGGCTATGTGGGAGTGGCTACCTTGCACTTTCATGGAGCCTGTGGGATCCATTTGAATTCTGTGGCACTGGAGACCTGAAACTGGGTAAACGTAGATCAGCCTTGAAAGTAAGCATTTGTTGCCCACCCAGGGAGAGAGAGTTTAGATGCCAGGCAAGGAGAAGGAATGCTAATATATACCAGGGAGGCATAAAAAGGCAAAAGCGATCAGGTGATGGGGCTGGGTAAGCACTTAGCAAGCCTGAGGACTACCAATGGCCTGAGAAGGCCACTGCCTGACGGCTTCTCCACCAGTCGCCATACCTGAAATTCCACCATAGGAATTTGTTCCCGCAATGAAACAGAAAGTGTCTCTGGAATGTAGAATTCCCCCAAAAGCAGGTGATTTGTCTCACCTGGTAACTTGAATTCCCAGTGCCTAGAGCAGTGTCTGATATGCAGTAGATGCACAGTAAATATTTATTCAAAGGAATATCTTAATGCTTAGATCTCTGTTACAATTCAAACACCTGTGGGAGGTCTCTCACCTGTTATTCAATATTTCCATCTAATAACAAAAGCCCTTCAGCTCCCAACCTGAGGGCATATTTTTATAGGATGGGGCTTGGGAGGAGGTGGTGAGGAGCATCAGCTGGAGAGCCCAAGGGGTGGAACAGAATCTAGTGTGTGATTTTGCTAAATACCCTGTTGGCACGAAGGATTGTAGGCCCTGAAGCAGACAGAACAACAGGGTCTCAGGAAGGGCTTGGGATTGGGAGTACAAAAATATAGGTTTCTGTTTCTATTTTACCATTAATTAACTGCCTTAATCTCTGAGGCTCTCATTTATTTTCATCCAGAAACTATGGACCAACTTACTACACAAAGTTGTAGGATCTTATGGGAGAAAAGTTAAAATGTTTTGGAACTGTATATCACCATAGAGATGCCAAAAAGTTATTCTAGTATTACCCATAAATATCACTCAAAATGGGGCTGAGGCAAAAGGTTTGGGCTTACTTGAGTTACCTCATCGCATTCAAGTCACCTGGGAGCAGAACTTGGCATTTCCAGGTTCTCCGCCCTCACCCTGCCTGCTCTAAATACACAACAACTGAGGTTATTTCAGACCCGAGGAGGACTCTTGGACGTGACCTCACTTTATCAACAGAGCACTGCAGAAACATCATTTCTCTCTATTTCCTATTCTTCTCACATCTAAAGTCCTGTGGTTCTTTCTGTGTCTGTTCAGAAGGGGCATGAACTTAGTTTTCTGAAATATGAATAAAAAAACAAATGGGCTGTTTTAGAAGGTCCTTCTCTGATTTTCCCCATCGCTGGACTTCTGAAGATTATGCTGACCAAAAATGTCCATCCCTTCTCCTGCCTCCCCTCCCAGACCAAAATGAATTAATGAAAGGAGCACAGCAGCCTGTGAAAACTGGAAATGACCTAGAGGAAGGTCATGGAGGCATCTGAGCCTTCAGAGGAGGATTCTGACACCATCCGGGGAAACTCATTGGCCTCGAGCCTCTGGGGAGTGGACCTTGGCCACCAGTCGATTGATACCCATATGCGGAAATGCGTTTTCCTAACGCGCCCATTCAAAAGATACTCCTAGCCATTGCAGAAGCACAAATGTTTATTGCTGGCAAAAAACATTTCGGTTAAACGTCACTAGGTGGAATGAGGGGACATGGAAGTTGAGATTTATAGGGAATAATCTCAGCAGATTGATTTTCACTTAAAATTCCAAAACATCTCTACTCTCATGGAATTAATTTTTCTTTTAAACCTCTGTTGGGATTCTTGAATTGCAGACTAAGTACTTTAGATCAAAATACTCTTATTTAGTCAGGAGCTACTTGGTAAACACTTATGCGGAGATTATATTTCTTTCTATGTTCAACAAATTTGTATTCTAGACTTAGCATTTTCTCACGGCTCCTATCTGAATTATTTGTGACAAGGCAAACCTCACACACAGTACTATGGTTGGTGACTTTGTACTATTTGACTTAAAAAATTTGAAGCCTAAGTGTGCAGAGGGTGGGGGAAATCTCTTCTTGATTTAAGAATACTAGGCTAATAAATGTGAAAGGAATGACAGAATTAGAACAACTATAATTTTGCAATTACTAATGTAATTTTTGCTACTGCAAGGATCATCAATAGATGTTAAAACCACTGGTGAAATTTATTGGAAACAAGCTATTCACGCTGTTTCAAAGTATCACCCTGCAGATTGCTTATTAATTACAAGGTATCTTCACCATGGAGAGATACTGTGAAGTATACAAGTAATCAAATTTAGCCTCAGCAATAATTGGACAAACTGACTTTATGTGCTTCCTGATATGGTCATTGTTATAAGACATAATGGATATTCTATGATACTACCTGTGTGGTATCCTTGCCAAAATATTTAACCTGAATCCAATCATAAGGAAATAACTGGACATGTTTGTGGCCCAGGCTGTGGGACATACTGCTAGACAACTGGCCGGGACTTCAAGAATGTCATTGCCATTCATGACCAAAAAAGGTAATGTGGTGAGATAGCTCTAGAGTAAAGGGCACTAAAAAGACATGGCAACTAAATGCAATGGATGATCTTGGATTGGATTGTGGATCCAAAAAAAGAAGAAGAAGAAGAAGAAGGAGAAGGAGAAGGAGAAGGAGAAGGAGAAGGAGAAGGAGAAGGAGAAGGAGAAGGAGAAGGAGAAGGAGAAGAAGAAGAAGAAGAAGAAGAAGAAGAAGGAGAAGAAGAGGAAGAAGAAGAAGGAGAAGAAATTACTATTAAGACTATTTTAGGGTAATTAGATACAATTGAATAAGAACTATTTATTAGATAATATTATTGTATCAATGTTAATTTTTAGGTATGGAGTTGGTATTGTGGTTATTTAGGAAAATGTTCTTGTTCTTATAAGATTTGTGCTGAAGTACTGAGGGGTAAAGTGTCATGATATCTGTAGCTTATTTTCACATAGTTCAGAACAAAATATAAATAGATGATAGGTAGATAAATAGATAAAGCAAATGTTGCAGCATATTAACAATTGGTGAATCCAGGTGAAGGGACTATAGGTATTCATTGTAATATTCTTTTAACTTTTCTTTAGATTAAAAAAATTTCAAAATAGTTTAGATTGGGGAAATTCACAAATATTAAAAAAAAGGAAGGAGGGTCAAGATAATACAAAGATACTTGGTTACTTTATCACTGTGAAATCATGCTAGTCATTAGCTCACTGGCCTCTTTGGAAAAGGGGAAAAAAGAGTGAAAAATGATTATCTACAAAAATCATGTGGAGCTTGATAGTGATGACTGATTGACTAGTGAAACAATTGTTAAATAAAAAGAAATCTCAAATAAAATTGTAGCTTTGCTCTCTTAGAGCCTATGTCCCTATCTATTCATTTACCAGAAATCTCAAGGAATAAGGTTCTAGATGTGAGATTCATTTGGCCTAACAAAAGGAGTAGTTCAAAAACTCAAGTTATTAAATATAAGTCACTTAATTAAAAAGTTTGATTGGACTTACAGATAGCTTCAGTGTGTTTAAAATGAGTAATTGGGGCCTTTTAATATTTCCAGACTTTGGAGTGATTTATCACTGTAATTACAATTCATTGTTTCATGATCCTAATTATCAGGAGAACTAATGCTTCAGATTTTTTATGAAATGAGGTGGGCCATAAATTAAAACCCACAGCACACTGAAAAGAGCAAATTTCATCCCATGAGGTCATGTACCCGCAGTGTCTGTGTGTAGCAGCCATTTCCCCAGCATGTGGGCTTACCTGAGACAACAAAGGATTCTCTCCACCGTGGTAGGGACAAGGACTGGACACCATTGGAATAAGTCCCTCGATAGCCAGACTGTCCAGCTATTTTCTGAACAAGTATTTTCCCTCCTGAATTATCGAGCACACCACTATGAAGAGGAAAAAAACAAATTTTTTTTAAGAAAGAACAGAAAAATATTGTTTGACTTGATCAACAGATTATCGGACTAGCCTCCATCTTTATTTAGAGATATGAAAGCAGCAAGATTAAGAAAACGACCTTGACCTGCAACCCACCCTCTGAGAATGGTGCCTCCTTCACATGGCCCAACATCTGAACCTCCCAGGTCAGATGTCCTTCTTTTTCTCATTACAGGACCTGATTGTTCAGTCAGTCAGGGATTTCTCTTTGCCCCCATGCCTCAAATGTTCCTTGGTTTCCTTATCCCTTGAGTTCTTTTAAGTAAAAACTTCTTTCCTGACAATTTTCAATTTGGTTTTGTGACATCACAGAATGACTCTTGTTTTTTCAAAGGGTGATATGACATTTTAAAAATGCATGTTATTCCTTTTATTTTGGGCCAGCAAAGGAAGGTGTGCAGCTAAATTAACCTCACTAGAAAGAGTCCCCAAAGACTGGAATTGTTTCTTTATAGGGTTTTGAAGGTTTTAGATCCTGACGTGACAATAAATGAAATATCTACCTCTTTCCTTCTATGTGAGGCAGGGGCTCCATTCTGGTTCCTAAATATCACTTTCACATTGTCATTTCCTTGCCCCAGAGGCTAAAATGGCTCCTCTGGGTATCTGTAATTTGTGGCACAAGGGCGATAAAATAAACCCAAAAACTTAGATTTGTTTCTATCAACACCCTTCCTTCCCTCCAGGAATAAGAGTTGCCCTTTCCTGCTCTCCCACCTTTATGGCGAATCAATGACTTTCAATGACCCAGAAGGAAAGTAAGTGATAATAATATTTGACATGTAAAGCAGTGAGTTGCTTTAAAATTATTCCCACATATGGTATCTGCCTGGGTCCTCTGAGCAAACGCATGAGTCATGGAGTGGAGGGAATGTTGTCATTCCCAGTTCATAGAAACAGGCTGAGACAGGTTGAGTGACTCACTGCAGATTTTGTAACTAGTAAATAGGAAGGCAGGGATTTGAACCCAGGTCTAACTGACCGGGAATCCTGGGTTTGTCCCACTTGGTCACAGTTGCTTCTCAAAGTTCAAAAGCACAGGGACCTCCTGAGACCAACTCCTCCTTGCTCCCTCATGTCTTTGCAACCTGACCCTCTCTTCTCTCAGAAGCTCTCAGAATCACATTATGTCATTTCTCCCAGCTGCAGCCAGGCTGGTGGTCTCAGCTCCCCTGAAAAGCACGTGCTTCTCACTCACGTGTCTCTGTTCATTCTGCTCTTTTTGCCCTGGAGAACCTGGTTCCCACTTCTGCCTGACCAGGCCTGTGTCACCGAGTCCTAACACCCACTTCTCCACAGAGATTCAGACGCGATTTTGCGAGGCCCCCTCCTCACAACACCTTAAAATCCTGTCTCACAACCAAGACTCTGGTTTTATTTGATCTCGTGCTATTTCCTAAAAGCTTCTTGAGTTGCTTTTGTCTCCCAACTAGATTGGAAATGTTAGTATGGAAAAGACAACGCTCTGCGCTTCTGTATTTAGAAGGCCTGTCAGTGGTACGTAGGTTCTGCTCACACTGGCTTTCGAAAGCCAAATGCTAAGTTTTTCAGGATTGTGCAAGCTGGTTCATTTCACATCGTAGCTTGAAATCAACCATAGCTGGAGTATTTGTACCACAAAAATTAGTAAATCAGCAACTCCTCCCTTTTTGGAGAACCAGCACACATCACTGGTGTAGGCTGAAAATTCTAATTATTAAAAAAATTCTCCCATGGTCCCTTCACTTATAATTAATGGGGAAAATAAAAATAACTCTTGCCTTTTTATTTTCCCCCAGAGAAATTATTCTGCCCTTGGATTTATAGTCTATCGTATTGAGGAAATGTGTGTGTGCGCAAAAGTACTGTAGATGCTACTCAGAGTGAGGGGGAAAGTGGGGAGGGGGGCTGTGCTGAGCTCCCCTCGGGCTATTTGAAGGGAATGGAGGGGGCCCAGGGGGTTCTCAAGCTGGACTGGACTGCTGACATCCCTTGTGAGGGTTTTGTAAAACCGAGAACCCAGACTTTGTGAAAGGTACAGATGTAGACCTACTGTGTTGTAAGATTTTTCCGGTTGCAGAAGGGAGTGAAGCTTCATTGTGGACTTCACTGGAGCACCCGGATGTTTCCAGACATTCTCCTACAGAAGGGCAGATCCTGGGAGGTCAGTGGTCTGTAAACCACAGGCGGCGACAGCAGTCCAAGCACTGGACACTTGACCATCATTTTTGATACCAGAGGAGGGGGAGAGCCCGAAAGGGGCTGTGGTTCCACTTATGAAGCTCATGGGAGCAAAGCCATGGTCATTTGCATAACTTATAGAAACATGGCCTCCTTTGTATCCTTACTCAGTTGAAGGTACTTCATATATATTCCCTGAAAGCAAATGCAGTTCCACTTCTTTGCGTCCCTCAGATGTCCTGTATGATGCCAAACATGACCTTGAGGTTTGCCTCCTTCCTAACCCTGGTTCCCGGGCACTGGGGTAAGCTGAGGGTCAGTTTCTTGGCTCAGGGGAAAGGGACTTCCCACCACTGGGCCAGGTGTTGAATGACTGTGATTCTCAGGAGGTCCTCTGGTCAGAAATGAGCATGAAGAGTGCTCTGCGTGGAGATGGCCTCTTTATTGCCCCGTCTCAGAGGAATGCCCCTGCCGCCCAACACTTGGTCCCACTTTAAACACAGAATTTAATTCAGGACAAGACTGAGCCAAAATACGATGTCTCAGTTCTGTTCGTTATCCTTTGGTTCGAAAGGATCAAGGGACTCACTCATAAGACACCTGATTAGGATATATTGTGTGAATTTTAAATCCATTAAGCTGAATATGAAGTCTGAATTTCTAAACCCAAGCATGCTGTCTTCAGTTTTCCACTTCTGACTGTGGGGGACTCCGGCAGGACAATGACAGGAGGTCCCACACGTACTTTCTATTTCTGTTCTTTGTCTTAAATCCTGCCTTCTGAAAACGACTCCTGCTGTTGTGAAAAATGAAACACATAGTATCCAAACTTCCTATCTATTTTTGCTGAAGATTGCTATTGGTCCTCCCATGGAGGGTGGTCCGTCTTTCCAAATAGAGTTCCCCACTCTAGTGGACACTGTCCCCGAAGCTACAATGGCACTTCGTTGTTCAAGTAGCAGATCTTGTTTTTTGAAACATTCAAGCTCTTCTCCTCTGCCCCTCTACCCTCATCTGTATTCCTCCCAGCAAGCTCCTAGGTTCCAACCCAGCTGCTGGAATTGCTGAGTCCTGGTCCTGTCAATGTCCTTCTTGTTTTTTCCCTAGAGGTGTGTCCATCCATCATAAAGCTTTTGCTAGCTCTAGTGCCCCAAAGTCCAAATCCTCCTCAAATCTTCACTTAGTACATTAAGCAGCACTGGGACCCCTGTCCTTATGGAATGTGTTACATGGGCTCTGGGCAGTGGTGGACATGAGTTCTAATCCTGAATGTGCAACTAACTAGCAATTTAATTAATGTCCCTATGCCTCAGTTCCTCTTCTAACAGATGGGGATGCTAACAATAGTCTCATAGGGTTGAGATGATGCTAGAAAGAGAGAATCAGAGTATAAGGGGTTAGTTATCATTACGAAGATATCTTTGGTCAGGTCAGATTAATTCGTGTGGTCCTGTCCTACATAAGAAACGTGGAGAGGCAAGAGAGAGCCAGCAAGTGCCAGAGGAAGCAAGTGCCAGCCATCTCAGATCACAGTTGGAAAAATACTGGCAACCTTGAGACAGGCTCAGCCTCTGCAGCAGATGTCAGTGTCTGTACAGACGGGCTGGAGAGTGCTGAGTGGTAAAGCTGCGTGGGCAAGCACAGATGTGTGTAAGGATGCTGTGAGCATGCACACATGTGGGAGGCATGCACATGCACATGTGTGCAGATTTGTACACCTCTTCCCTTTTTGCAGGATGATTTCAGGGTGCAAGCAAAATATTTGTATTCCATAGTCTGTGGAGTTAAGAAGCAGCATTCAATGTTCTACTATTTGTGTTTGTCTTTAATGTTCTACTATTTATTCTTATTAAAGCCTTTGGAGTCCTGGTCCCATTGAAAAATCAGCTAGCTCATCATCCCACTGCAGTGGTAGGGAAAGGAGGAGATGGCCAACCAAATCTATTAGTAGTCTTACATCTTATTTTACACAGATTTTTTTCTTACTGCCTCCCCAAATTTCAGGGAGGCTACTGGCTAGACACCTTGAAAAGGAATGAATTTTACATCTTCTGCCCTCTCTCTGGCAAAGATATAATTGAACAATCAACTGACTGACGTGCAAGTAAGGAAAAGGAAAACGATACCAGAAGCCTGAATAATTCAGAAATTTCACCCAGTATCCGGTAGCCGAGCACTGACTCAGGAGCCGTGTCCAACAGCAGTGCTGGGTGTTGGTTAGGAGCACGAGCACTGGACTTAGCTTCCAGTCCCTACTCTGATACTAAATTATAATAGTGTGGCTTTCAAAAAGCTCCTCAGCCTCTCTTAATCTGTGAGGCGTGGATAATACCGCATAGGGGAATTGTGAGGATTAAATAACAAGGGTGAGGTGCTTGACACATACACATGAGCCTCGCTACCAAAGAGATTAAGTAAGCGTCCATTTCCTGTGTTTTGACTCCAAGCCGAAGAAAAGGAGGTATGAGAATTCTGTGAGCTGTGAGCGTTACTTTTGCCTCTCCCTATTGAGGAGGTGACTCAGTCCAAAGCATGTCATGCCTCCCGTCCTGGGTCCCAAATCAACAGCTGACCAAGCAGTACCACCTTTCACCCTCCTTCTCACTTTTCCTGTTCCATTTGCCTCCAGCCATTCCCCATGGCTGTGACATTTCTTCTCCAATCTTCTGGGCCTTCCTTAGTCACGTCCCTATTGTTTCCTTGCTCAGCACATGCAGGTAAAAACAGAAAATGCTTGACATCATCAAGAGCTTTGGCTTCCTTGTCATGAACAGGAAAGAGAATTCTCCTCCCATCCTCATTAAGGTGTAAAGAGGAGTCAGTCCTTTCCACAGAGTGCTGTGGAAGGAAAGGCAGGACCACGCGGAATTCTGCAGAATTCCACGGGATAGGGTTGCCGGAAGAAACGCTCAGTTAACTTTGTACATTTTCTTTGCTAAAGCAGGCGAGCCCGTACTGGGGCTTCCTGCCCGCACCCTGGTTGCTAGTCGTGAAGTAGCTCAGAGCTACCCACCTGTGAACCGCAGCGGCACACATGCTGGAGTAGGATGCGTAGACGTCCGTGCCATAAACATGGTATTTGGGGTCTTGGCATCCTGCAGGACATTTCACAACGAACTCAGGATTGACGATCTTTCCAGCTTTGACATCACAGTTGATCTGAGGCACATCTGGGAATGCAAGGTGAGGCCAACATTACACCTTGTGGAAATCAGTTTATGTATGGGGTGACTTTCTTAGGATATAACTGTTCATTTATGTAATCTCTAAGAGCCAGAACCTGGGTTGACCCTAGAGCCACTTCATATGATGAAAGCAAAGACGTAATTAGGACATTTCTCAGACCAAAAGAACAACAATGACAATCCATTGCATTTAACTGCTGAGAGCAAAAACAAAAGGCTCATTCCTGTGCTTATATGGACAGTCAATTAACTGAAGAAAAGAACTCAGGGTTGGGGGGTGGGATGGTGGGGGAGGGACCTGCCTCCCGTAGCCAGAAATATCTTCTTGAGTCAATGGCCAGAGAGCTCTGGTGTTTCAGATGCTCTGGAGCTAGCCCAGGAAAAGAGAAAACTCTCGGACGACCGTCCAGGAGGGTGCAAAGGTATTCCAGGAAAGGCAAACAAGGGGGCACGGACGATGGAGGCAGGACTGGCCTGCTGTAGCAATGGCCCCATGCTGGAGCCTGGTGGGAGGGTGGGCATTGGTAGACCCGGACCAGGGGCTCCAGTGCTTGTGTTCTATGGGGATGTGGGATGCTATGGAAGATTTTTGGAGAGATAGATAATAAAAGTGATCTTTTGTCTTGGTCCCAGAGAATGGATCCTAGATCCAGGGTCAAGATGGGAGTGATCTTTTCTCATCTGGGTAGAAAGCTGGGAACTCCCCTGCTGAGCACCCAGGGGAAGCTCATTCATCCTTTCCTCCCTCCTTTTTGGCTTTGTGACTATAATCGCCAGGCTAATACTACCCAGTACAGGAGGCCAGTGTTCTGGAGCTGAAAGCTGGCCTAGGGATGAGGTGGACAGATGCTGTCGTGGTGATACCTACAAAGAAGTGCGGCTGTGTCTTCCCTAAAAATAATTTCCATCCAAAACTGAAGGAAAGCCTCCCAGATGACACTATACTGGTGTCCTTAGAGCTGGGAATGTGTTTCGTTCTGGGCCCCGTTCTTCAGAAGGGACTGTGAAACATGAGCCCAGTCCAAAGAGGAAGCAGGCTCAGGAGGGGTCTGGAAACCACCAGGTGTGAGGGATGGCTGGCAGCAATGGGTTCTTTGGCCATAAGAAGGAGAGAATTTGGAGGCAAGGGATAGTTGTCGTCACAAGTAGGACTGTTGTGGGTTATGACACCAGAGGGCAGAGTTAGAACTAAAGGATAGGTTTTATATGGAGGCAAATGTGGCCAAGAAGAACTTTCTAGTAATTGAAGTTGCCCTTGAAGCAGTGGACTGCCTCATGAACAAGGAATGGGCTGGAAGGGTGTAAACAGGGACTGAATCGTTGAAGAGGGGTTTTTCCACAGTGGGTGGGAGGGAGCAATCGAGCCCCGCCCCATGCTAAGAGCCTGTGATTACATACATGGATTCAGGATCTCTGCCAGGCCACCCACCCTCTAACTGGGTTACTGAGATGGTCTCAGAGTTGTTAATGGCTTCCAGCTGTATCCCAGACACACACTCTTTATTTTAACCCTTAGACGCCTGAATGGAACAGCGTTGGACTTTCATTCAGGCTGGAGAGAATTGAAGTTAGAACTCCTGCTCTTTTCTTAAACACCCCTCCCGGACAATCTTTGCCACTCAGAGCTGGGCCAGCATGGAAGTGCTTCTCCAGGGAGCCCGGGGGCTGAGTTTGATCACAGGCTAAAACAATTTGTGGTCTACATTAAGAAGTGGAGCCCTGTGCTTAGAACAGTTTTGTGGTTTCCTTCTCCCCACCACAGGTTGCCTCCTCTCCAAAGTTATTTTCTTTTTTTCTTTCATTCTTTTAAGCCCTGACACTCAAAGCTGCATTTACTATTTTGAGTCTTAGAGTAATTTTTTTTTTTAAAGACAATTTGGGGACTGAAGATGCTAGTGTAGCCTCTCCTTAAATTAGTTAATTGCTCGATCCCTGGGTGTAACTGAATGCGTTCAGCTCTCCTCCTTTCTGCAGATCACCTCCCCACTCCCAAATGCATCTCCTCCCTTAGATGGAAAAAAAAAAAAAAAAGAAAGCATTCTTTCTTGGTTCTTAGTTATCTGAAATAGGAGGTAAAAACCTCTGAATGGGGGTTCAATTTGGATGTCACTTTGGCTCCCTAAGATTTTGGATTTCCTGGCAGGCCAACCTAAATCATTTGGAGTTGAGTAAACGGCTATGTCAAGAAGCTTACAGCATGAGTATTATACAGCGATTAAACCTATTGAAGGACTTCAGAGTGCACAAAGCACATGCAGTAGGATTTTCCATGAAATAGTTGGTTTATGCAGACAAGGGGGAAAATGTCACGTGGGAATAGTTTGCTTCCTGCTAATCAATTCCCCCACTCCTTCCTTTAAGTGGTATGTGTTTTTTAGTTTGTTTTGTCTTGTTTTTACATAGTCCTGAGAAGTACCTTAAATAAGATCAGCTTTATCTGCACCCAACCAGATGAGTAAAATTGGTGGATCAACTTGTCCCATGGGGCAGGGGGGATAGAGAGGAATGAAATGAAACCAAGCACATATGCTGATGCACTTTGGAAAAACAGGGTGCAATGGAAAAGTGTGGCTAAAGGGCAAACATTTGTTAAATTTGCATAGAAAATCAAGTTGGAGAGAGTGAGATAATTAAAATTTTCAGACTAATTGCCCAAATCACTTAAAATTATAATGTCTAAATCCAGCTGGGAAGAAGCAGCCATTTGTATCTTTTTGACAGCTCTTCTTTGAGTATATGGAAGACATGGTTTATTTCTTTACAGTATCCTCACAGTTATTTGTGAAACAGTCTGTTGTCTTGTAACCTTCCAAGAATCTTCCGTCAATCCACTTAAGGACCAAGTTAAATGATTTATCTTTGCATTTCCTTTGACTACTTTTGAGCTATTCCATCTCACAGCTTAGGTTTTCCTTTTCTCTTTCTCTCTTGGTCCTTAGATTCATTTTCATATCTCCCTTTCTCTCTTGTCTGGACTTCATCTCAAAAGTACAGAAATAAGACTTCCTTAAGACAACAATTCCAAGTTAAGGCAGCTCAAGAAGTATCATTCTCAGCTCTGAGGGGAACAGGAAGACAGACATTTGGCAAATGCCAAACAGAGAGTTGGGTGCTGGGGGTTGGGGGGATGCTGTGCCCCCACTATTAACCTCAGGTGAGAACTTTTTAGATGCCATAAAATGGTTTACTCCAGGAACATTTGGAGAAATCGAGAGGAGAGGCTCTCCCATTCCTTCCTGAGTGGATAGTTGCTGGTGGCAGTAAGGGAACCCTGGGCTAAAGTCACAGAGATCCCATGGGCACCCAAAACTACTTTGGTGGAATGTTTGCACTGAGACCTGTTCCTTGGCCATCTGCTCGCCTCTTCCTCAGATGACTCCTTAGGGTCATCTTGCCTTCCTTCCCATGGTCACTATCACTTTTATGAAAGAGCTCACACTGGAGCATCTCCGAATCTGCCAAGGATTCCTTCCCAGAGGGCCTTGGCACCAGCCACAGGGAAAAGAGAAGAACCACTTGAACCAGATAGAATTGTAAGATAACCTTTAGATGCTGCTCACTGAGGTAATGTATCTGCTGTATTGATCTTAAAGGGTTCCTGAGCAAAAGATCTCATCTCAGAGGGTTCCTGGGCAAAACTGATTCTGTCTCAGCCACTATTTTCATGCAACATTGGAATCAGAGGCAGAACTGCAAATGTTTGTGCTCTGGGTTGGGTCTCCTGCCTGGTCTAATAACAGAGTGATTACTGGGTGATGTCACATACAATCAGCCAGTGATGTAGCAAGCCAAATCAAACTGTATACTCTAGGTCTTATTTTGCCATTCATCTTTTCAATGATCCCAGGCAAGCCACATTGCTTCTGGAAAACAAATTCCTTAATCTATTCAAGAAGGCCATAATAAGTTTGCCTCCTGGATGTTAATGAGGAAGAATTATTATAACATACAGGCACTTATGCATAAACAGTTTTGATATTAAATGATTTTGTTGGACCATAATATTCAACTAGAGTAAAATCCTATTTTAAGAGAATTATGCAAAAAAGGCTTGCAACTACTTTTCATGGTAATTTTCAAATGAATATCATCTTGCAGACTTGGCTTGTATCATTTCTCATACCTGGAACCCTTTTTCCTTTTATCTGTTTAAATGCTACTACTTTTTCAATGTCCCAGTTCCATTTATATCTTCACTCATCTATTAGAATATATATTCCATTAGGACAGGGATTTTTGTCTGTTCTGTTCACTGCTGCTCAACAGAATGTCTGCTGAATGATCGAATGAATGAATGAATAAAACCAATCCATTAGCAAGTCCTGCTAGTTTTATTTCCATATCAGCTATTTCTCTCGACTTCCACCTTGGTTTAAGGCACCAACAGGACTGTTAACACCATAGCCTCCTATCTTGTCTTCTTCCTTCCATGTTGCACATCCTTTGCTCCAGTCCTTTCTACATTGAATAGCCAGTATGATGTTTTTAAAAATGTAATCATAGTTCATCATTCTCCTGCTTAAAATCCCTCATTGGCTTTCTATTGCCCTTAAGATAATGTCCAAGTTCCTTAAGATGGTTTATAAGGCTGTAAGAGACTTGGTCTCTGAACTCCTCTCTAGTTAATCTCTTAACACTGTACCTTGGATGATGAGAAGGTGTCAGCCAGCAAAGGCCTGGAAGAAAGGCCTTTCAGGCAGAAGTAAGAGCCAGAGCAAAAACTCTGATATGGGAGTGGGCTTGATGGCTTGAATCACATAAAGGAGGTCAGTGTGCCTGGAGCACAGTTAGCGAGAGAGAGAGAGAGAGAGAGAGAGAGAGAGAGAGAGAGAGAGAGAGAGATCTGTGATAGGATCTGGGAAGTCAGTGGTGGTCAAAACACACGGGGACTAGACAAACTAATAATCCCCCTATGACTAAGATGTCAACAACTGTTTTTGCTAGAACCCTTCAGGACTGCACAATATTCTTTTCAGAAGAAATTTCTTGACAAGTCTACTTGGAATAGAGGCTAAGCTTCCAAGGACCTGCATGTGGGCTGAACTGTTCAGAGAGGCCAGGGGAAGAGTCTGCCTGTAAAAGGGGCTTGTTATGTGGGAGATGGAGGGTGGGGCAGAGATGGTAAGGGGGAGACGGTGAGGGTGGAATGAGGTGCTGGTGGAAGAAAATCTTGTGTTCCACAAGGTGACTCCTTCTGTTCATCCTTGAAAATCTGTAATAAAGCCTCCAAAGTATGATAAAATATCAGACGCAGGGAAGTTTCTTCAAGGAGCTAGTAAAGTAGCTAAGTCACAGGGCAGAGCAGGACGGGAAGGCTGTGGGAACACAGGAAGGGCTTCATGGAGCAAATAATGAGGAGTGTTTTGCAGATTCTCCAGGAATCACAGGGAGAGCTCCAGAGTTTTTAAAAGGTTATGAAATTGGTATTTACACAGATCTAACCTGATGGCTGAGGAGCCATGATGGCCAAGCTTACATTGGGGTGACATCACTCTACATGCTGAAACTGCAGCTTTGGTCAATGATGAGGCTGGATTTGAACACAGATATGTCTGGTTCTAACACTATCTTGCATTCTCACCTGAGCCAAGCGTTTGCCAAGAAGATGTGCAGCACTGGAGTTTAAAGAAATATTTTCCCTTGGTCATGAAATATTTCTCGAGAATATATACAAACAACAATCGGGGAAACATAGGCTATATGATGGAAATAGTTGATAAAGACGAGCCTGGTGAAGGGCATTTGCCTCAGCAGTTAACGCCAATCTCAAGCTTTAAGCACTTCAAAAAGCCTATAAAGGTTGGGCTTTCGACCCAATGTTTTAGCCAGGTCTGAGAAAATACCTTTGTCAACACTCTGTGGAAGGATGGTGGTGAAGGAGTGACTGGATAACAGAAAACTTATCTATGGCAACATAGTTCTTGAGCTATGTTGCAGAAGTTTGTGTCTCTAAAAATAACCTATTTTCAGTTTACAGAGGACTCTAATACACATTTTTTCACTTGCCCCTTACAGAATCCTGAGAGGTGTATTGTCCTCATTTTCCAGAGCGGTAAATTGACTTGCTCAGGCTCAGGTACCAATTAAGTGGCAGAGCCAAGACCTGAACTCAGGTCCTCTGACTCTAAACGCAAAGTTTTGCTAGCTCTACCTGGCTGCCTCTTCTATAACTAAAGAGAAGGAGTTAGATTTCTGCTTCCCTGCTCTAAGCTCACAGGGCTTTTCTGAACTTAAAGATCACTGACAACCACCAGTGGCGAATGCAGGATAGGTCTTGCAAATAGAACGTGTGTATGAGTGTTTGTGTTTGCGTGTGTGTGTGTGTGTGTGTGGGGGTATGCATCTGTGCATTTATCTCAAATACCTGTAAGGCAACTCATCTAGTGTAATTTTCCTTCCATTGTTTTCCTGTTATTTCTGAGAATTGCTAGGGTAGTGTTTACTTAACTAAAAACCTGCAACACTGAGAGAGTCCACCTCCCTTTTCACCCACACGTGAGGAAGAGGGCTAGAAAGTTGATCCTCTTCTGTTTTCCTGGTCTGTATAGAGAACACACTGGCATTGGCACCAGTTGTCTAAAAAGCTGGTGGGCACTGGGGGTTACTTACAAGTTGCTACAGCTGACAACATGAGAACCTACTCAGGAAGCCATGTGCATGTTACAGAAACATCCTACACAGAGCTGTATATCTCTTCGTCAGTGTCCAATACATGAAATAACCAAGTCTCAGAATAATGACCTCTGCATGCCTGAGGCAGTACCTCTGGGAATCATCCACCCTTTCAAGGTTGATTGCAAAAACCTTTCCATTCCTTACAAGATATTAAGGTTAACTTATTGGAGAGAACTCTGTGAATTAAAGGTTGTACATTTCACCCCAGGTTAAGAAGGTTTCGACAGACTTCAATGTGATGGAAATATTTCAGAACGTAGCTTCACTGCCTGTGGAGACTATCTGGATGTTGTTTAGCTTGTTGATTGTTGTCTTCATCATCTAGAGTTCCTGCTCAGAAAACTCTCAGGGTCCCCACCCGCTAAAGAATGGGGAAGAGCAAAGCTTCTCAGACTGGCATTGCCTGGTCTGGACCCACCTTCCATGTGTATCTCCCATGATTCCTCAACATTTAAACAAAACCATGCCACTCACTGTTTTCTGGGCCTGTCTTCTACTTGCTCCCTGAGACATCTTGGCTTAGTTCAGCTAGAAAGCCCTCCGACCTACCTGTGCTTATAAAATTTCATGTCCTTTTTTGGATGCTCTTTCATGACACCAATGTGAGTCCCATTGTAGAATAAGATTGTGTGAATCCTTGTTATTCTTATGTAGACTTTACCACATTTTGCTTTACTTTATAGTGGCTTATTTGTTGTTATTTATTTGTCTGTTCATCCATCCAACAAATACTTGATGAGCACTAAATGTACCTTCATGGTACTTTTTGTCTAGTTGGGAAGACAGACTCTATAAAAAAAGGATCTTATAATAATGCATGATAAATGTGTAGTAGAGGAAGTGCACCACACACAGGCGCCATTGAAACTAATTTTGTGCTTGTGTTGGCAACAGGAATTGGGTCCAGGAAGGCTTTCCTTTGCATATATTGATTTTATCTTAAATGAGATTGGATGCTCACTGAAGTCAGAGACTTTGCAGGATGGACAGCCAGATATGTGTTGAATGCAGTTAATTATTACAGCTTTTACCTGTGTAATTCTGTCTCATCTGAACCCACTTGGGACTAAGGCCATTGCTTCTGGGGCTCTTCTGGGGCTTCCTTATATCCAGAAAAGCTATTGAGATTTTACAACTTGATAGTTTTTCTCTCTCTAGCTCTCATATTCTTCCAAGGAGGGATTGTTCTAGAGTCGTTGGTGGACATAATTTATGTGGAGACAGATGATGGGTTTATTAGGGTATGGGCTGAAAGGCTCCTGAGTTGGAGCAGGCCTTTTTTCCAATGTGTAATCAACACATAAATGAAGTTAACCCTTAGAATTCATAAGGCTTCCTGACTGCCTTACAAGCAGAGTATTATGAACACAACTAAACCTTTCAATCGTTGTTTGTAGCCTTCAACAATCAAGAGAAATGCAGCCACATTTTGGTCATTTGTTAGAAACTGTTTGAGTAGGTGTGTGCTGACTAAATCTACCACTCTGGGTAAGATCAGATCGATGACTCCAAAACATACCAGGAAGATGAGAGCCTTGAAAAAATCACCTCTAAAAATAAACTTGATAAAACTCTCATTTTGTACAGTGAGGCAAACTTTTCCATGGAGCATACAATAGATTAATTTTTTAAGTCATTAACTTATGTTTATTCTTATTGTATTTTCCCCTTTATTATTTTAAGAAGATAGGCTTTTATGTTCTCCTACCTCAGGAGCTCAAGGCTGCAGGAGAGAGGTCAGAGTTGCCCAAAGACAACTCTCCCTCAAGACATTGGAAATTACTCTTTCTGAAGCCCCCTTGTTTGAGGAGATTGGGCTTGGTCAGTCCAAAGCAGCGGTTCTCAACCTTCCTAATGCCGCGACCCTTTAATACAGTTCCTCATGTTGTGGTAACCCCCAACCAAAAAATTATTTTCGTNTTGCTACTGTTATGAATCGTAATGTAAATATCTTTTTGTTTTCCGATGGTCTTAGGCGACCCCTGTGAAAGGGTCATTCGACCCCCAAAGGGGTCGCGACCCACAGGTTGAGAACCACTGCCCTATGGTCTCAGGCCAAAGCAAGGGAAGATACTCATGCTGGTTCCCCCTTTTCCTATTTTCCCCACATCTCTCCTACTTTATTTCCTATTTGGTGAGCCCTTGATCATCCAACACCCTCTTCTGCCTCCAGGCAACAGATACTCCATTCCTTAGGTTTTTTTTTTCCGCTTGGGAGAAGGCATTGGGACAGTGTCTGGTGTTGAACCTCACACAGACCTGAGTTTAAAATCTGGCTCTGCCAACTTTTTGGCACCATATCTTACGTAGGAGGGGTCAGTAAATTGTCCACTGACCAGAACTCTCAAATTGCCTCCTCCATGGCAAGGATTTTTAGTCTTGAACAAACACCGGTGAAAATTGAAGGCTGGCTAGGGAGAGAGGGCAGAAGGCACTGGAGAACTGATGGGTTCACATTACTCTCTGTAACACGTCCTGATCCTGGTCGTCTCTTGGGTCCACCAGTTCTCAGATCTTACCGGGCATCAGAATCACTTAGAGAGCTTGTTGAAACACAGATTGCTGCTTCCTTCCTCCACCTAAAGTTTCGAATTTGGGGTCGGTGGGCTAGAAGGTTCCAGGCAATGCTGATGCTGCTGGTCCAGGAACACACTTCGAGAACCACTGACCTAGTCAGTTTCACACTGAAGCCGAGGTGATGTGTTTAAAGCTCGGCTTTTATGAGTTCACTTTTCTGTTTAAAACTCTTCAGTAGCTCCTTGTAAGATATATTTTCAAGTGTCAACAGTCAGAGTAAAATGATTAAGCTTTCTCTGTTCAGTGAAGAGGAGGGAGGCCACTGCCTCCCCACCTTGTCCTCTTAGGGTGTCTCCTTGAGATATAAAAGCCCAATAGAAAGCCAGTCTTTTGATCTTGTAATGCAAGGTCTCTGGCCTTTGGGTCCTTGGATTTGTAGACACCTCCAGAAGGAGCTCCGGGGTCTCTAAGTTTTTAGGGGACAATTGCGAGGTATGTGTATTTACCTTGCAAGGAGATAAAAGAAGTTGCAATTGTTCTGTCTTCCATTTTATTGTATGCATTTGTGTGACTGTCTGTCTAGACTTGGTAGACACTCTCATCCTACCTGTATATGTGTGTAAATCTGTAATGTTTACTCCCTAAAAAACTGTGTTCTCTCTTCATGCTTTGGTACCAAGGGGTGTTTTATTGGCAGGATTGTTTTATTTCCTTAACACAACCCTACCCACTTTACACTTCTCTGAGAACCATGCTGCCAGCCTAGGCTGATGCAATTAGATTCTCCCAGGAATTTGGGTTCCAGACCGAGAGACATGGTCCACAGAGAGAGAGAGAGAGGGAAACAGTGAGACAAACACACAGAAGCAGAGGCACCGATCCTGAGGCCTTTACATCTGGGGTCCATTCCAGCTGCTGTCCTGGCCTTGGATTCTGCTAGCTACTGCATGTCCTGTCCAAATCCCCTTTATTGCTTAAGAAAATTGGCCTTGGATTTCTGTTAATTGCAACCAAAATAACCTGCACTGAGATACCGCCTGTTGCCTTCATGATGAAGTCCAGATTTCTGGACACAGTAACAAAGATCTTTACTATCTGGTGCCTGCTTACCCCTCCATCTCTTATCTCAACCCATTCACCTACTCTATAATTCAGTCATAAATATGACTCTTTCTACACTTTAGGACTTGGGCTTGCTGTTTTCTTTATACTTGTAACTCTTTTCTCAATCCCTATTTGGCCTTCAGATATCAGTGTAGATGTCTCACTTCCTCCAGGAAGCCTTCTCAGATACATGGCTTCTTCTCCGTGTTCTTGGAGTACCTTTACTTTAGCTCCTGAGTCCTAGCACATAAGATATCATAATTGCCCAGTGGCTTGTCTTTCTTCCTCCCCAGATTTTGAGCTCTGTGAGGGCAAAGGCTGATTCTCCGTGGTGTATCTGGGTGTCTAACACAGTACCTTGTACTTGGCTGGCACTTAATAAATGCTTGTCAATTGAATAAATGATGTGCTCCCTTTACCCCCACTCACCTACCCCAGTGTCAGATTGACAACAGGGAGTAGAAAAAAATGAAACTTACTTTGGCCTCAGGCTATAGACTATAATTTGGAAATACTCCTGAGGTAAAGAATCAGATATTGCCATGGTTTGGGAATGAATACCCTATTACCTTAATTGTATCTTTTCCCTCCGTTTTTTAATGATTGTGCCAGAGTTTCTAATTAGAGAAAAAGCCTCATGGACTTATTGATTTAAATGCGCTGCATCACTAGGGAGATTTTGAGAATAAGGTTAAAATTTAGCATATCAGAAATTCAATCCATTTGAGATCTCTCAAAGGTTTGTCCTTGGGTTCATTTAGCACAGACTTTCATAGTTACTGAAAACTGTTGTCATGGTAATCATGGAACCTTTCATGATTTCTGTATATGAGTTAATGAAGATACTGGAAACAGCCCAGAGGAATTCGTACTTGGGTGTGCATTTGTCTCCATATTAACCCAATCATTGTTTTGAACATACATCTGCCTCTGGGCCGATTCTCTTGGCTCTCGGTCCTGACAGGAATAAATAAACAACTGATTCCTTTTTAGTATTTCAGGCTAGGAGGCTGTGGATGGCTGCCCTTTTGGTCTCATTTCAACAGGAAACCCCACATGGAAGGTTTAAAGGAGCAGAAGAGAAAAAGAATGGTGTGTGAAGCAAACCTCTTTTTTACTTCAAATGATTAACGTTGCTGATTTCAAGGCACCTACATATAATGCCTATGAAGAAGTTTCAGTTGTGGAGAGCACAGGACGCTGACTATACCTAAAGCCTTTCTTTTAAGGTCCTTTCTAAATATACCTTCAGTCAAGCCTCCATCAAGTCTACAAATTTAGATCCAGACACTTCAGTGCACTCACAACATTTGAGTGTGAGATTTCCTGTCTACCTCCTGTCCTGCCAGTTATTTATTTCCCAACACCAAGACTCCCTTCTTCCCTCGTAATAGAACCTCTTTCTTTTAGCTGGGCATGTGGATGCCTGAAATCACGACATTTGCCATTCCCCCTTTATGGTGGCCAATGGTACTTCAGTAGAAGTGGTGCACGTGACTTTCGGACTTATCTTTCAAGGGAGTGGGCAGGTGCCCTTCCTTATCCCTGCCTCCTGGCTGAAATGTGAACATGATGGATGGAGCTGAGGGAGCCATTTTAGACAATGAGTTGGGACCACATTGAGAAAAGCGACGAGAAAAGAAAAATGATGAGATGGGGGAGCCCGGGTCCCTGAAGGCCGTGAACCTTCCACCGAAGCCCAGACTGACAGATGTTTACAGGAGAGAGAAGGAAACTTCTGTCTTTTTAAAACAGCTGTTATTTCAGATTTTCATCTTAACTGATATTACACCCCCAAATGAAATTTTTCCTTTTTCCGCTGCTTGGATGTGAACCCTCACGGGCTTTTCTGTGAGGTTTACTGCCTGATCCCAGGGCCTGCTGGAAGGTGAGCAGACGTGCTGGACCTTGGCGTTTGCCAGACTGAATTTTTTGGAATGGGGAATTGAGATATCATTTCTAATGGCAGAAAAATACCTGCTCCAGCTAAGCCATAGAGACAGAGTGTTGCCTGGTCTTTGTATGTGTATTTTGAATTTTTCTAGTGTGGTAGAACCACATATCTTTCACCCTAAAATCAGGACTCCCACCTCAAATGCTTTTTGGAATGGGGTAGATGATAAATAAGAATCATTGCTAATTAGTCTGAGTGCAAATTAATTGAGATAAGAAACAAAAACATAAACAACCTTCCAAGTTATCTAAAGTATAACAATCCCCCACATGGGAGACAGGAGCCTTCTGTCAGTGAGAAATTATACTTTTACTTACTGAATTTAGGCCTTTTAATCTTCTTTGTCGTTTCTTTATTTGAATGTATTCCAGTCACCAGCAAAACTACAGAAGAAAATGCAAAACAAAAAAACAAAAAATAACTAATCAATATTATTTCACCTAAACACTTTCTCTCGTTTGACTCATATTTGCTTCAATCACTCATTAAAATATTCTCACTGGTGAAACTAATTTTTCCTTATCGTAGAAAATAAGATGCATCATTGGTACACTCTTCTTAGCCTCTGTTGAAAGGGACTTCCAGAAATACCTTTTGGATAACTGTCCGTTGTTTTGCTGTCTTTAAATTTCAACACACCCATCCTACCATCTCTGTATTCCAAAGGAGGGAAGGTGATTTACGTGTTTCTAGCAGTGAGTAGTAGAGGCAGGATGAGCCCCCGGACCTTTCTTGTGTTCTTTCCTCTGTGCCACACTGAGTTTCCTAATGGCCAGGGCACTGCATGTGCTTGTGGGCGTGTGCGTCTGTGTGCGTGTGCGTGCATGTGCATGTAAGTGCAACAGAGGGAGGGCTGCATGGAGGCGATGTGTGAAAAGCACCAGAGGAGGGCTGTCTGGGAAAGGAAGACAAGGAGAAAGGGGACTGGCGGGTAGAGAGAGACTGTCACAGGGTCTGAGGTGTGACCTGAGTGTCCCCTAGCAGCACCTAGGTGGTCCATCTAGCAGCACCTGGTTTTGTGCCCCACAGAGGCTGGCTGCAGGTAGCTTAGCTTCCTCCTCAGAAACAGGAGCAGCACCTCAAGCAGCATTTGGCTACTGCCCTCCTTCAAGAGGGGCAACAATAAGGAGATAAGGGGGCCTCTTTATCCTTTTCAAGTCACATTGTGTTTGTAAAAATAACATTGACTGTTTTTTTTACTATTACCAAAATTCTACATGTTCCTTGTAGAAAAAATGTAAAAAACACAAAAAAAGTACAGAAAATGTGGATGAACAAAAAAGTATATTTTCAGCCTTTTTCTATATGTATAACTGTTAGGTACCTATATGACTACTTTTAAACAAACATTTGATCATACTCATACTGTGTACAATGTTTTATAACTTATTTCTACTTAGGGATATCTACAAACATTTTTTCCCATTAAATGTTACTCTCACAATAATTTTAATTGCCTGCAAAGTGTTGCACTATATACATGTATAATAATTTAGCCAATATCCAGCTTAACATAAATAGCTCCATCTTTGCAATGATCCATTATCTTTTCCTTAAAATAAATCTCCAAATAGGATTTCTTATCTGAAAGCTATTACCCACTTAAAATGTTGATATATATTGTGAAAATTTTTCATAGCAATTTTTTGTTGTTGTTGTTAGCAATGTCTGAAAATGCTCACTTCTCTGTACCTATACTAATTCTACCAGTAGACAGAAAAGCAATGTTTTTCTTTTCAAAGAGCTAGTCAATTCTCTATTCTTCTTCTTTTCTCTCCAGGCATTCTTCCACCTTATCCACCCAAAACTGGTACTGCTTTAACTTACCTCCATTTTAGCCACTTTTCTGAGAAACCCACATTCTTGATGGGGTTGGGACTCTGGAAGTGGACATGTGGCAATAGAGCAATCAAAAAAGGCATTTCACTCCTTTGTTTATGCATTTGTTTTTAAACAGAACACAGAAGCTCAATTTAGCCATAAATGGACTTAGGAACCCTTGAATTAGAAACTATCTTTAAAATAAAAAATGGCAATGTCACCAAGTGTTTGTTATGAAAACTTTTTTTCTTATGATTCTCTAGCTAATCTGCGCCAATGATGCAGCTACAGCTACTGACTTATCCCCAATTTTGACTACTCGCATTAGTTGAGGCCTGGACAGTTGACATACCGTGTCTTATAAGAACAGAAACATGAAAGAGAACTGAGCGAGAACCAAAAATCTAGCCAAGGAGAATGAAGGCAGACTTTTTTAGGTGTTATTTACTTCTGGGGTTTGGGTGGGTGTGAGTGTCCTGGAGGTCTAATTTATATAGTAGTCTCTGTGTCATTTAACTCTGTGCAAAGTCCACATTTTCATTTTATGCACAAACATAAACAACATAGAACCCAAGAATGTATTTTTTAAAACAAGTACTAAATAAACATATAGAAAAAAAATTGTACAAGCTAAGTAGACAGAGTAAGTGAAATAGTGATAAATTTGGGTATCTCTTTTTGTGGAAAACCAAATCCTGTCCTGGGCCTGCATGTCTGTGACAAGTGGTTTATGCATCTCGGTATCATTAGGACTATAAATATTTCAGTGAGACCACCCCATCACTAGCGTTTGCTCACCCAAGGCCCTGTGGGCTGAAAACAGGCATAGCTGGTTCAGTTTTACAGCAGTGGTTAATAGTCATTATTTTCAATGGTATACAGAGCCCTGCCCTCAGCTTAGATGCTTGTTAATTAAAGCTCCCCTAGGATCACTCCTAAGGGGATGGCTGGCCAATAAGGCTGAAAAAGTGCTTCTGCCCTGGAGCCAGTTCCATTCCTCATCAGCAAGACTCGTCTTGCTATATTGGAAATGGTGAATTGCATGTTAAACTTGGGTGAGAGAAAAATCAGTTCTGTGTGTCTTTCCTTAAGAAGACAGAGCATTGAGATGGCTGATGCTCATTTCAAAGTACGAAGTGGAACACAGGTGTGAAAGCCAGTGCCTTCTGGGGGAATAATTATCTGGCTACTGGGGCCATTAGTGTCTAGAAGTCTTGAGGAGATTATATCTAGAGGCCAAAGCTCCAATGCAAGCATGATTTCCAACTCTGCAGCAATGCTTCTCAGTGTTTAAGAATTCAGTGTTCCGGTTTTGAATAATGTGCAAAGTTCTCACCTTTCACTAGTAGTGCTTAAAATTTCAAAACAAATTAAATATCGAAATTATCTTTTCCAATGGAAAAACTTCCCCTCGCTTCTCTCTCTCTTTCTCTCTAGTGAGGCCATCAGTACAGCCAAGATAGCTGAGGTATAATTGTTTTCAAGTTCAAGTTAAATAAATTGTCACTCAGATGAGTCATAGACAGAGAACATGCCAATTTAGAAATAATGAAATATTGGAAATATTCCAACAATAGGGAATCTTAAGCATTTATTACAAATATGTAGAAGGGTCCTAAGTGATATGGGATGTGCTCAGTTCTAAACTTAAGAATGGTTCTGCCAGCTAGAATATATGTAGAGAGAAATTACTGGAACAAATATATCAAATGTTAATAATGGTGAAATTATAATTTCTATTGTATATTTTTGTATTTTTCCCATTTATAGTATATTTCTCATATATGTTCCATAGTTGATATAGAATGTTTCTTTTACGATTAGAAAAAGCCAACATAATTACTTTTAATTGGATCATATTGTAATCATATTAGACTTACAATAATGAAAAGTGCTTTCTAAAATCATTGGCATGGTTAATATGAATTTGTGTTCCAGTTTTCCTGTTAATAATGAGTTATAATCAGACCATTTACTTTCAAGAAAAGACATCAAATGCCAGAACATCTAATCAATGATCAAATCAGTAAATACTTACTGAATGCTTATGATGTGTCTGGAACTTTTATAGAAATACCTCATTCTAGTCCCTAGAATTCTTGTTAGATCCTTTCATAGCCCCTCTAGGTACTAACTCAGGTGGTGTTGACAAGCACCCTCTTCCTGACCAAACTTTAGTCAGGCTCCTGTAAGCCCTCTTTTCAATTAGGCTTTGACCTTGGGTTTCAGTGTCTATCCTTGTTGGACCTGCATTGCCCAGTTTTAGCAAAAATCTTGTTTAGAGAGAATCCCCACCCTTGATATTTAATCATCCCGGTCTGCTTTTAGCAAGAATCCTGTCAAGTTACTTCAGCAAGAATCCCCCCACCCTCGAGGCCTTGAGAAAATTATGTCTAGAGTCCAAAGTTCCAAGGCAATTATAATTTACCAACTCTGCAGCAATACTTGTCAATTTTTAAGAATTCAGTGTTCCAGTTTTGGATAACATACAAAGTTCTCACCTTTCACTAGTAGTGCTTGAAATTTCAGAACAAATTAAATATCGAAATGACGTTGTCCAATAAAAACACTTCCCCCCACTTCTCTCTCTTTCTCCCTAGTGTGGCCATTGGTACAGATAAGATAGAATCCTATCAAGTTGCTTCAGCAAGAATCACCCTACCCTCTTAGAAACTTCTGTCCCCTGACCCTGCAACCTCCTCCTTGGCTGTAAATGCCCACTTTCCTTGTTGTATTTGGAATTGAGCCCATTTCTATACTGAGGTCTCTTTTTCCCGATTGCAATAGTTCCTGATGGAAATCTCTTTTTACCACTTTAACCATTGTCCAGCCCTGGTTGTCCACATGGCTTCCTGAAAACTGATTTATAAAGCAGATCATTTTAAAGCAGTTCAAATTTTCCCCATGCTTTAAAAAATTTGGGATTACATGCTTAGTGAAATGTCAAGCATCAAATAAATCAGTTTCATAGCAAAGACAGGACAACATTCTCTATAACTACATAAATCATAAAAATTATGTTTCAAATCAGAGACTATAGAAGCTGGGAGGAGCTTTGGAGGTCATTCCTTTATTTTCTAGAAAAGAGGGGCCAGCCGAGTGGCTCAATTGGTTAAGAGCTCACTCAAGAGTGCGAGCTCTGAACAACAGGGGTTCGATTCCCAGCCAGAGCTGAGCTGCCACTGAACTGCCAACAGGTGGCAGGATGGCTCAGCTAAAAAGAAAAAAAAAGAAAAGAAACCAAGGTCAAGGTTTACACGTTGGCTAATGGTGTAGTTCTTTGGGAGAATTTGGAAATAGAAGACAGGTTTGCTGGCCATAGCCTTTTCCTCTTTCATTCTACTTGCTCCCCAAGAGTACAGCCATTGATTATATATGGTGTTCCAATGATAGCGGGCAGCCTAAAACTCTGCTATGTTATAAATTTAAACATATCTAAACAAACATGCTAGCTCTGCTATAAGTTCATTAAACACTTAATTATCATTACCTTGGGAGGGCTTTGGGGGGATCGTTGGATGGCTCTGTGTGATATTGTGGTTTTTATAAATACATACTTTGGTCTTCTGGCCACAGTTCTGGCCATAATTTTGACTCACAGTCCCCAAAGCCCTTGGAATTTCCTGAGCAATAACAGCAATAGGAGCATCTTTTGTTATAATACTTGGTTTCTTGTCCTCAGTTCCTGAAATCGCTTCAGAGCCATAAAAGTGAAACGGGTGTCGTGTTATTCTTAGGCCTCTTTCCACCACGCCTCAGTTTTTGTTAATGAGATGACTTTTGGGAATCCTCTAAAGATGAAGGAGCTGGTTGCCAGGGGAACCAACCATGAATAGAGGGTTGGAAATTTCAGTCCCATTCCTTGATTTCCCAAGAGGGGAAAGGGGCTGGAGGTTGAATCAATCACCAATGGCCAATGAGTTAATCAATCATGCCTATGTAACGAAGCCACCAAAAAGAAACAAAAAAAGACAGGCTTCAGCAAGCTTCCAGGTTAGGGAACCAGGATGCTTCTGTGGACTGCCAGGCCCTGAACTTCAGGAGTACAGAAGCTCCTTTGTATCTTTCATCTGGCTGTTGATTCATATTCTTTAATATTCTTTGTAATAAATCAGCTACCTGGTAAGTAAATAGGTCTCCTGAGTTCTGTGAGCCACTCTAGCAAATTAATTGAACCCAAAAAGGGGGTCGTGAGAACCTCTGATTTATAGCCAGTCGGTCAGAAGCACAGGTGACAACCTGGACTTACTATTGGCGTCTGAATATGGGGGTAGTCTTGAGGGACTGAGCGCTTAACCTGGAATCTGATTCTATTTCCAGGTAGTGTCAGAATTGAGTTGAATTTTAGGACACCCAGCTGGTATTCAGGAATTGCTCGGTGTGGGGAAAAAAACCACACACTGGAGTTGGGTGGTGTTGTATATTGGCTTGATAGGATTCCAAATCCACTTAGTATTTATGATTTAAGTTGTTTAATCCGTTTTTTTATGGCAAAGACAAAAAAAGAGATTGTTTATATAAGTAAAGTTGTTTTGATGTAAGAATGAAGTAAATTGTGTTAGGATGTCATCATCTTATCTGTTGTCACAGCAGCCCAGCTGCTGAGAGGCCCTGCTGGGGGCTTCTGGGTAAGAACATGTGGAGAAGCAACTATGGCAAGGGGACATTTAGGCTATAAACATTGAGCGTTTGTAAGGACTACTTGAGAGTTTTCGGTCTGGACAAAGAGCCTTTGCTGACCTAAATAGCTTTTCGAAGACCCTTGGGGGCAGTAGTTCCTGTATTGGACAGGTGACTCCTCGTAGACAGTGGCAAAAGACACACAGTGGCCCCACAAAGATCATCCTACCCTCCAACACCAGCACTGCCATCCCCTAGAAACGTGCTGTAGCAACAAGTGACTTTCATTTTTGCACTGGCAGCTCTAAGTCAGCTGGCAGTTGGTGAAGCCGTCTCGTCCGAGCACCTACTCATATAAAAAGGTGCACCTCATCTAAATTTGGACTTTATTCCTTTTATCTCTCCTTGCCTAGAACAATTGTATAATTAATCTATCATTGCTTTGGAGTATGTTATTTCTTTATTGGCTTATTAAGAGACATTATCCTGTATGCTATTGGCTTGTGAATTTCCCACAGTGAACCTGGCCAAGACAAACTCAATCTCTGAGCATAAATTGCTGCCCAAACAGAACAGGTGCAGAATTGGACTCTATAACCTTAAAAATTCAGCATCCCTAAGGAGAAAAATTTATTTAGCAGTACTTCTTGAGTGCCTATGAGATGTGCTGAGCACTGGAAATGAGCAAAACTGCGTTTGGGGGAATCCAGACAAATGGCGAAGTGAATGTCATGCAGCTATGATGGGATTCTATAGGGGGTGCCAAGGAAACACATAGAAATATGGTTTGATTCAAAGGGGAGGAGGGAGATGGAAACTTCCTGAGGACCAATAAGGTTTGTGGGGCTTTGGGGTGAGAGGAAAAGCATTAGAGGAAGGGGAATAGAATGGTCAAAGGCTTGGAGGTGAGCAGTGATGTGACCTTCAGGGGAACAGAGGGTCGGCACTTCCCAGGTGGGCACTGTGGTAGAGAGGAGAGCAGCTGAGGATTGTAAGAGCCATTATCAGGCAGGGATGCGGTTCCATGGGCAAGACAAAGGGAAAACACTGAGGAGGTTAAATCCAGACAGTGGTGAGGAGAAGTGGGCTTTAGGGAGGTTAATCAGGTGTGGTACAGAGTGAGGTAGAGGGGTAAGGATTTGGGGCAGGGAGGTTGTCACGGTACTGAGGAAGGGTGATGAGGGACTTAAGGGCATGGCCTTGGGATGGAGACAAGCAGACAAAGGAGGGAGATGCTAGGAGGGCAGACACGTGAGGATGTGAGGATGTTGAGAGGGAAATGTGTGATAGGAGTTTCCTTTTCCTGCTTTGACTTCTTGCTTTCTGAATGAGCAATCCAAAGGGGAAAAGAGTTTTGCAGAAGGGCAGGCTCAGGAAGGCGGGGATAAGAAAGGAAGGTCAAGCCTCCCTTTGTGGTTCTGCGAAGCCAGGGACTTGGCAGAGTGTGAAACGGCCTCAGGTTTTGTTTTCTTTGTTTCACAGTAGCAAAATCCTTCCTCTTCCAAACTCTCCTATATTGCCCTATGTTAGAAACCTAGTAACCTATACGTTCGTATGGGACAGGGAGACAGCCTCTGAAAATGGCAAGGTGGAAATGAAGGACCCTGTGCTTCCAAGCTGAATCTTCCTTAGTAAGTTGGTAGTGAGTGGAGTCAAGACCAGAACCCACATCCTCCCTCTGACTCCCCAGTCCAGTGTTCCTTCCGCCATGCCGAGGGCCCCCTTGTCTTTCTAGTTGTGTCACCTCTTCCTCTTCCAGTCCCCAGCTCTATCATGTAGACTCTCTCTGCACAGACCTTGAACATTCTGACTATATTATGAGTTGAATTGTGTACTCCCAATTCATATGTTGAAGTCCTAACCCTCAATACCTCAGCATGTGACCTTATTTGGAAATAGGGTCATTACAGATATACTCAAGTTAGGACCTAGTCATTGTGGAGTATGTTGTGCCCCTAATCCAATATGATGGACTGGTGTCATTATAAAAAGGAGAAATTTGGACACACCACACACACACACACACACACACACACACACACACACACACACGCACGCACACCCAAGAACCGAATGCCATGTGAAGATGAAGGCAGAGATGGGGGTGATACCAAGGAATGTTGAAGATTGCCAACAAATACCAGAAGCTAGGAGAAAGGCACAGAACAGACTTCACCCTCACAGCCCTCTGAAGGAATCAGCCCTGCTTTCCAAAAAGTACCTCGATTTTGTACTTCTTGCCGACAGAATTGTGAAAGAATAAGGTTCTGCTGTTCTAAGCCACCCAGTTTGTGGTATGTGGTTATGGTAGCCCTCGCACACTGATACGGATTGTCTGCAATGCTTTCCTGGTCATAGTTTCACAATGACCCCCAGGGTCACTCCGCTTGCCAAGGCCACAACACAATGGGGCCAAGATGAACAGATTCCCCTCGGGCTTAGTGCTAAACCTGTCAGCACTTTCCCCTCTTCTTGTTGACCTGCTGCTTCTTGAAGGACTACCTGGAATTCTCTGGTAATAATGGATACATTTAAAAGGTTTCATTTCTAAAGGTGTGAGTTGCCAATGGTACAAGTAAGGCCTTGTCGGTGATATATATATATATATATATATATATATATATATATTTTGAGAGACGAAGAACCAAGAAGATCCCTAAATTCAGAATCTATAAATATGCTGTATCTGAAACATTTGTTAGTTGCTAAAGAATACATACAGATATGTGTGTATATATGTGTGTCTAATATGTAATATAGAGAGACACACCAATGTAATGGAATACTTGCTGTATATTATATAAATACACACACACACATCAAGAATTTGATCTACACTTAACATTCTCACTTAAACATCTCTCCAAATGTTAATCATAAAAAGATACACTGAGCTGTTTATATGCTGTGTTTAAACCTTTTCTTGGCAGGTTTCTTTGGACCATAGGAGAATGTTAACAGTGTATCCAGATACACATATAAAAGTACTTACCAAGGAACATTTCAATAACAGATGCCTTCATAGTGAGGACAACAATTCCCATAAATATCAAAATGGCGCCCTGGGGAGGAAGAAACAAAAACATCATCATATTTCAGCCACGGGTTCTTTCTGAATTGGATGCTCGGAGTGGGGGGTGGGGCTGCTTCATGCTGCATTGCCCTCTGGAGTCAGGATTTAAGCTGCGAGCTCATGGAGATGGCAGGGGCCTACATGCTTGAACCCAGAGAGTCCATTCTCAGTTAGAGAACCCAGTCTAGCCACCAGCCTCTTGTTCTTCAGAGATTTGGTCTTTACTTAGAACTAAAGAGGAAATAACTTGTCAACTTCAAGAATATGTTCAACCAGTCTCAAATTATGACAAAAGCCACACTTACAATATCGAAAGAGCATTTTTAGATTACAAATAATTTGCTCATCATTCATCCAATACATATTTATTAAACTCCTATGATAGTGCTAAGCACTGTTAGGTAGAAGGTGATAAAAATGGAATTAAAAAATATTCTTGCTCTTAAAAGGCATATAGTTTAATAGAAGTGGGAGAACATATGTGGACACAAATCACCATAATATTAGAGAATGTGCAGGCCCCACAAGGAGTCTAAGGGGAGTTTATAGGACAGTGATTCTCAGACTTTGCTGCATATTCATATAATCTGGGAGTTTTAGAAGACCCTGATGCTCAGTTTGCACCTCAGACCAACTGAATCAGAATCTCTTGGGTGTTGGGTCCAGGCATTAAGCTTTAAAAAATCTCCCCAGTTTGAGAAGCAGCAGTGTAGAGCAAAGCTTCCAAAATCTTATTGTGCATATGAATCACCTGGGAATCTTGTTAAAATGCAGATTCTAATCCAGTAGGTCTGGGGTAGTGCCAGAGATTCCCCAAGAGGCCAGGGAACTTTAGAGGAAGGGAAGATATGGCAGCTGTGGGAATAAGAGAAAGCCTCACAGAGGTAGCAGCAATTGGGTCAATTTTGAAAGATGAGCCGAGTTTGCCTAGGGGGAAATAGGGTAGAAGTGGCCCAAGGGGCAGAACAGCATCGACAGAGGCTCAGAGGTTGGAAAGTACAGTGGATACGAAGATGCTGTTGGCTTACAGGGGGTTTCCCCACTTCTTGGAAGGCTATGCAGAAACCTGCCAAAGTTTATTCAAGCCACCATTAACTGAACGTATACTGTAGCTCTCTATATTGTCTCAAATCCTCACAGTAAGCCAGGATGGTAGATTTTATGATTCTCCAATGAGCAGACAAGGAAAGAGTAAAATGTCATACCCGTGATGACCAGGAAGTGAGTAGGATTAGAGTGGAGGTGGGAGTAGGTGGAAAGGGTGTTCCCCGGACACCAGCAATAATGGAAAACATCGTAGGAAGTAGAGAAAGTCAGTCTGCTTTTTATGATCCTTATAAGCCAGCAATTCTAACCAATATCAATGATAAAGCACTCTTCTTTTCTGGGGCACATGGCTTCCATTACATGCTCTCCCCCCAGGGTCCCTGCTGTGTGGCCTAAAACTGGCATTCACAGCCCTACACTCCTCTATGCTGAGTACCATGCCAGTAAACCTGCTCCCTGAAAAAAAAAAGCCGACTCACAGTGTTTGTTGATTCCTGTGGTGTAAATCCTCTCACAATGGCTGATTTTAAAGCCACCAAAGTGATGTCACTGAATAGAGATTTGGAAAGGGACAAACACAACCTGGTATTAACTTGGTCCAGGGTAACCTTATGTCCAATATTTAGATCCAGTCCTATGCAGAATTTCTTAACAAAAAAACAACTGTTAGATGATAGTTGAGGTAGTAATACAAATACCTGATGCAATTAACTTAAATAAAACTGTTTAGTATATGAAAGGTTTTGTTACAAGCAATGAAATTAGGCAGCAAGGGTAACCCCGAATGGAACCGATCACTTTGCTAATTTCCAGCAATAATTGCAATGTGTTAAATTTCCCAGTTAAGGTAGTTGACCCCTGGTTAAGTCATAGGCAAAGAATGGTCTTTAGCCTCAAAGTAGAAACGAAATACATACAATCTATTTGGCCATTGGATACTTAAATGGCTGGGTCATATTTTGAAAATAGTGTGGTAGCAAGTACAATTTTTTTTTTTTTTACCAACTTGAGATACTCCAGAACAACTAACACATTTTCAGGCCTAAAAATGTAACTTTCCTGTGGGATAAACGCGTCATGTCGAGCTGCCCGTCTGGACCCACCTAACCAGCCCCATTCGGCACTGCAGCTTTCCTCTATGAGCCATCCTTGACTTCTCTTTCTCCCATACCCCACATCTTTTCTCTAAGCCAGGCCTCTACAGTCTTCTTAATATATCCAGCATCTGACCATTCCTCACCATCTGGACCAGTGCCACTTGGTCCAGGCCACACCTGCTCGCTCCTGTATTATGGCAATTAGCTTCTTAACCAGGCTGTCCCCTTCTTCCCCTGCACTCTACAGTCTAAACAGCAGCCAGCCCAATCCTGTTCAAAGTACGTCAGTTCATGGCATTCTTCTGGTCAAACCTTAGCAGTGGTTCCCCGCTTTACTTAGAATGAACGCTAAGTCTATACAAGTGGCTAAGACCCTACATGGATTGGCCCCTCTGACCCTATTTCCAGCTATTCACCCCCTCACTTACTAAGCTCCAGGCACACCAGCCTCCTGGTTGTTTCTGGAACACACCTCTCACCTCAAGGTCTCTGCACTTACTATGTATACTCTCTTTGGGTGCTCTTCCCCCAGGAAAAAACATGACTTACTTCCTTGTTCTTTCAAGTCTTTGCTTAAATGTTATCTTCTCTTGAGACTTACCCTAATCATCCAATTTAAAATTGTAATCCTGCTCCTCCCCACCACCAAGTGGTACACCCTATCCTTGTTCTACTATCTTTTTTTCCCATGTCACTTATCACCTCTGACGTATTCTATGCTTTGCTTATTTGATTTATTATTGTTGGTGTTCTCTACCGGAATGCAAACTCCATGAGGGCAGGGGTTTTTGTATAATTTTTCTTGTTTTATGTGCTCAGTAAATATATGCTGAATCAATGAGTGAGGAATTAGGACACTTTCCTTTCCCTAGGAAATAATAATAATAATAAAAGAAACAAAACAAAGGGAAGACAATCTTATGAATGAACACTAAAAACTACTGAATTATACATTCTCAAAGGTGTATTTAATAGTATGTGAATCACATTTCCATACATTTTATTGATAGTCCAACAAACACAAAGAAAAGATGGATTGCAGAGAGAAGTGCTCTCAGATCTGTCCTACAACTTTAGAAGACACAGTGGGCCTGACCTTTACATGCTGGGATGGGTGAATTAAAAAAACAAAACAAGGGCCGGCTGAGTGGCGCAATGGTTAAGAATTGGCTTGGGACACCAGAGGGCCCCGGTTCGGATCCCACATATGAGGGCCAGTGACACTGCCCTCCACAGCTAAGATGCTGAAAAACAGCTCAACCTGGAGCTGGGCTGCCGTGAGTCGCCAGCAATGGTGTAGGCTGCAGCCCCTGTGGCAGTGGGTTGCCATGGGCTACCGTATGTAGCCAGCAGCCAGCATGAGAGGCCAGCAGCCGCCGTGAGCGGCCGTCCAGAGGCCGGCAACTGATCTGCCTCACCTGGGAAGAGCACAATGATGGTGCCAACTTGGGCCAGTGAAGCAACATCCTCCACAGCTAGACTGAAGAACAAAAGGACAGCAACTTGTCTGTTCCCCTTCCCCCAATTCCCCAGTGCTGTTCCCATCCCCCAATTCCCCAATAAAAAAAATCTTTAAAAAAAACAAAAACAAAAAAAACCAAAACAAAACAAAAAAACAACCACGATTCCAGGAAGCATGTGGTCCCCAGAGGAGGTGTCACCCCAGTGCTGACTCATCAGTAATGGAACCTGACCAGAATCATTCTGGTCTCTTGGAATCAGGATGTTTGAGGCTTCTTCTTACCACTTCCATTTCCCTCCTTGCTCAGTTCATTTACTCACACACTTAAAATGTAAATGTGCCTTTTGAAATGTGTGAAAAAAAATTCAAACTCTTTTTAAGCTATTCAAGAAGCTGGGGATGAGGACAGCCACCAGCCATGTTAAGCACTTCCCACAGGTGATCCAGTGTCACAGAAGGGTGGGGTACACAGTGTGTAATGCTGGAACCTTAATTTCTCATGTGCTCACCAGGTTTCTAACAAAAATGGAACAGTGGGGGTTTGCAAAAGAATGTATCACTGGTTCATAAATTTATGGATTGTGCCATGAGATGTAATATAGAGTCCTGAATATGAAGTTCTGGTGAAACAAATGAAGCCTGATTGTGACATAAAAATATACATTAATGCAAGTAGAGTAGCCAGCCAATTTAATTAGATCTCTTATTGCCCAGAGATAGAAAAGAGTAAGGTGGTAATAAGTAATAGTATCACCTTATATTTTTATGGTTTTTCCCTCCAATTTTTTTATTGTGGCAAAATACACAAACATAAAATTTACTATCTTAACCACTTTTAAATATTAACCATTTCTTAGTGTACAGTTCAGCAGTATTAAGTACATTTATAATGTGCGATCATTACCACCATTCATCTCCAGAACTCTTTTTGTCTTGTAAAACTGAAACTCTATGCCCATTAAACAATAAGTCTTCATTTTCCCCTTTCCCACAGTCCCTGGCAACCACCATTCTGCTTTCTGTCTCTATGATTCTGACTACTCTAAGTACTTCATCTAAATGGAATCATATAGTACTTATCTTTTTGTGCCTAGCCTATTTCAAGTAGCGTAATGTTCTCAGGTTTCATCCATGTTATAGTGTATGTCAAAATTTCTTTTCTTTTAAGGCTTAATAATATTCCATTATATGTATATACCCCATTTTGCTTGTCCATTCATCAGTTGATGGACACTTGGGTTGCTTCCACTTTTTAGTTATTGTGAATAATGCTGCTGTGAACACGAGTGTACAAACATCTTGTTGAGACCCTGCTTTTACTTCTTTTGTGTACATACCCAGAAGTAATATTGCTAGAACAAATGGTAATTCTGTTTGTTTGTTTTTTTGAGGAAACTCCATACTGTTTTCCAGAGTGGCTGTAGCATTTTACATTCCCATTAACAGTGCACAAGTGTTCCAATGTCTCCACATCCTTGCCACCACTTATTTTCTCTTTCTTCTGATAATAATCATCCTATTGCGTATGAGATGGCATCTCATTGTGGTTTTGATTTGCATTTCCCTAGTGATTTGTGATGCTGAGCATCTTTTCATGTATTTTGGGCCATTTCTATATCTTCTTTGAAGAAATGTCTATTCAAGTACTATGCTCAGTTTTTAATCAGGTTGTTTTTCTTGTTGTTGAATTTTAGTAGTTGTCTATACATTCTGGATATTAACCCTTGACCAGATATATAATTTGCAAATATTTTCTCCCATTCTATGAGTTGCCCTTTTTACTCTGTTGATAGGTTCTTTTGATGCGCAAAATTGTTTAAATTTTCGTGAAGTCCAATTTGTCTATTTTTTCTTTTGTTGTTTAAGCCTTTGGGTGTTATATCCAAGAAGTCGTTGCCAAATTCAATGTTTTGAAGCTTTTGTCCTATGTTGTCTTCTATGAATTTTATAGTTTTAGATCTTACATTTAGATCTTTGATTCATTTGAGTTAATTTTTGTATATGGTGTTAACTAAAGGTCCAATTTTGTTCTTTTGCATGTGGATATCCAATTTTGTCAGAACCATTTGTTGAAGAGACTGTCTTCTCCATTGAACGGTCTTTGCACCCTTGTCAAAAATCACTTGATCATATATGTGAGAGTTAATTTCTGGACTCTATTTTTTTCCATTGGTTTATATGTGTGTCCCTATACCAGCACCACACTGTTTTGATTACTGTAGTTTTGTAGTCAGTTTTAAAAATTAGGAACAGTCCTTCAGCTCTCCTCCTTTTTTTCAAGATTGTTTTGGCTATTTGGGTCCCTTGAGATTCCACAGAAATTTTTGGGATTTTCTATTTCTACAAAAAACATCATTGGGATTTTGATAGGTATTGCATTGAATTTGTAAATTGCTTTGGGTACTATTAATATCTTAACAATATTAAGTCTTCCAATAAATAACATAGGATATGCTTCTATTTATGTGTTCTGTAGTTTCTTTCAAGAATGTTTTGTAGTTTTCATTGTACAAGTCTTTCACCTCCGTGGTTAATTAATTCCTATGTATTTTATTCTTTTTGGTGTAAATGGACTTGTTTCCTTAATTTCCTTTTTCGATTGTTCACTGTTAGTATATAGAAATGCAACCAATTTTTGTATGTTGACTTTGCATCATGCTACTTTGCAGAATTCATTTATTATAAAAAATTTATTGTGTAGTCTTTAGGATTTTCTGCATATTAAGTCATATCATCTGCCACCAGGATAACTTTACTTCTTCCTTTTCAATTTGGGTGCCTTTATTTCTTTTTCTTGACTAATTCCTCTGGCTAGAACTTCCAATACTTTGTTGAATAGAAATGGTGAAAACAGGTATACATCTTTGCCTTGTTCCTGATCTTAGAGGAAAAGCTTTCAGTCTTTCACCATTGAGTGTGATGTTTGCTGTGAGTTTTTCATATATGGCTTTTATTATGTGGAGGTAGTTTCCTTCTATTCCTAGTTTGTGGATGTTTTTATCATGAAAAGGTGTTGAATTTTTTCAAATGCTTTTTGCATCAATTGAAATAATCTTGTGGATTTTTCCCCCTTTCATTTATTATCATGATGTATTACATTAGTTGATTTTGTATGTTCAACCGTCCTTGCATTCCAGGAATAAAACTCATCTAGTTATGGTGTGTAGTTATTTTAATATGCTGCTGAATTCAAATTTTCTAATATTTTGTTGAGGGTTTTTGCATCATTTTTCATAAGGGATATTGTATTGATAAAGAAAATTGTAGTTTTCTTGTAGTATTTTTGGTTTGGTAGCTGGGAAATGGTGGTGTCACAGGATGAGTTAAGTGTATTCTCCCATTTTCAATATTTTGGACAAGTTTGAGAAAGATTGGTGTCAGTTCTTCTTTAAATGTTTGGTAGAATTAATCAGTACTGCCTTATAATTCTTTCTGTTTCAGTAACCGTTGTTGTTACAGGGAAAGAGAACTGGGTAAATGGTGATCAAATATGGGAGCGAGCCTTACCATTTTGTCCTATTTAAATGTTTACCCTGTGCACATATGTTTATGAATCAGAAATTAATAAAATGGTCTCTTGGGAAGACTTAACATTTATAGACAATGTTGATATGAAATGGGAAGCTGTAGTAATCGCCTAACTCACTCTTCGCTCCTTGCTTTTCTTGTTCCAGGTCACTCTTCTTGCAGTTGGAAAGGATCAGTTTCTTAAAGTACACCTCTGATTATGCATTCACCCTCTCGGAATTCTTTTTCAAAGTCCACTCATTATCCACAGAATAAAGCCCAAATTCCTTAGTGAGGCACTAAAAACTCTTCATGAAGAGGCCCAACTTACCTTTTAAACCAACTCACTGCAATTCTCTTCTGTAATCCTCTCCTCTAACCCCAACACACCTGAGGCTTGTGGTCTTTTCTCCATACCCTGTAAATAAGCTGGAATACCTTACTGTAACTCCATGTCTGCCTCTCATAGCCTATCTGTCTTTCAAGGTTCAGCTTATGGGCCACCTCTTCTATATAAATCTCCCTGATCTCCTAAAGTCAAAAATTCACCTTCATTCATACATCCATTTTATCATTCAAAAAAAATCGCTTGTGTATTCTGAGCTAAGCAGAGAGGGACGAGGTGCAGGTCCTATCATCAAGTCGCTTTGAGCCTTTTGGAGGGAGGTAGATGTGCACTCATGGTAACTAACATCGATTGAGCACACACTAAGTGTCAGTAATACACTAACTCACTAAACCTTCACAGCAACCTGATGGGAAAATTCAGGCTGTTTCTTGCCTTAATTTTAGAGGTAAGGAATTGGAGTCATGCAGACATTAGTTGCTTTGTCCATGGTCACAAGCCTGGAAAGAAGAGAAGCTGCAATTGCAACCAGGCATTCTGAGTCCAGAGTCCCTGAATTTGCCCTCTGCCACTTGACTTCGCTGTTTCATGATAGCCAAGCACGCTGCCCTCATCTACATTCTGATTTAATTGGACTGAGTTGGTATCAATATTGTTTTAAAGCTCCCAGGCGACTCCACTGTGCAGCCAGAATTAAAAACCTCTGCTGTAGAGGATACAGTGCTGGCAAGAAAGGTGGATGGTCAAATAGGCCTGGGGCATGGGGATTGGAAGCGGCTTGGATTAGTTTAACTGGCAGGTTGAAAGACAATGATGAGTGGTGCGGGAAAGACAGGATGCAGGGGACAGAATAACTTAAGAAACTGGGAGCTGCTCAGCCAGGCTGGGAGATGAATCAGAGTGTTAGAGAGGAAAGAAGGGGCCATGTTGTCCTTGAATGTCATGCCTAAAGAATGTGGAATTGATCCTTTGGCTATAGGGAGACAGGGAAGGCTTAAAAATTATTTTTGCATTCATCATTTTTAATAAGCCCTCTAGAGGCTTACTTGAGCTACTCAGTTGCAGAAAATATGTCCTAGTTGATGTGTAGGATTTATAGAATGCTGGTGTTTGTCTGATCTATGATGCTACATGGGGGAGCACCTAACAATTCTCTTTGTCCATGAGGCAGAAAGAGCCAGTGTCCATCTGGAAACATTTAGTAGTTATGAGAGGCTTGTGCTGTGTTTCCAAAATGCCAAGAATCCCTTGAGGACAGGCATCTCGGGATGGGGAGAGGCCACATCTGCAGCCTTGCCTCCCCATGTCTGCCTGATGTCAAGCCTCAGCTGGTTGTTAGTGGATGTGGGTTTATCTGGTAAAGATGGAAAAAGGAAGGCTGGTACTAGGAGGGGCTTTTACAATATGGACGTGTCTTGAATCTGCATAGAAACCTTTATATAGATCGTATTCCACTGGGCTCGGCCTCAAACACTGCATTTCCTGTTGCCATGACACCAGTGGTCACTATTATAATCCCCCAGGATTCTATGACGGAGAGAGAGAGAGTGAGCCAGAGAGGAGAGTAGTTTTTCTTTTATCCCTTATATTTTGTCTCTTTCCAGTTTCTTCCAACAGCAAAGCACAAGCCAAATAAGCAAGGAACACAAGGGAAATTTTGTCTTTTCCCAAAATGTTGGCTTGTAAGAATGCACCAGGCTACCTGAAGATGTCCTCTGAGCCAGGTTATATAGACTGGACACTGTTGCTTACCTATCAGAGCACTTGCTTCCACCCTTCCTCCTTCTAAACATAACTCCAATTTGGTAAAAGGAATAAATGCAGGCAGAGGATGCAGAGGAAGCTGGAACACCCCCAGCTCCTGGTGTGGGTACTGATTCCAAGTCTAAGCCAAGGATGGATATATATATATATATATATTATTCCCTCTTGCTGGTGATTGCTCGAGGGCCTGAGCCCATCAATGCAGGGCCCTCTCCAAAGGATGGCGACTAGTTCAAGGGTGGGCTGTGTCCTGAGTTGTATCAGACAGAAAGGAAAGACTTTATCCCTTTGTTTTTCCAGGAGAGGTTGCCTTTCTCGTTGGAAATGAACAAGGAGTAAAGTCTTTCCGTTGTTGGAAAGGGGGCAGGTTGTTCTAAGTCTGCTGGCAGCCATCTTGTGACTGTGATAAGACCATGAGACAAGCCAGTCTGAGGAAAAAGCCAACACAAAATGGAGAGGGGCAGTTAAGTGAATCACAGAGAAATGGAACTGGAGTTTTGACTGTGTTACGCCTGGAGGCTGAGCCTACCTCTGGACCACTGCTATGTGAGATAATGAACTTCCCTTCCAGTTGGGCTTGCAGCCAAAAGACTATTCCTGACTTTCTTACTCATAGTGCCTGTCCGTATATTGGTTTTAACTAGAGAAGATAATAATAATATAGGTTTATACCAGAGTCTGCAGAGTGTCTTCTCAACAATTCTCTTATCTGGAACACCTAAGAAACCCTTGAGGAGCTAGAATGAACCTTATTCCTATAATTCTGAGCAGTGAAGTGACTTGCCTAAGGTCACACAGCCCAGATCTCTATTTTATTTTATTTTTATTTTTATTTTTATTTTTATTTATTTATTTATTTTTTTAGCTGAGCCATCCTGCTACCTGATGGCAGCTCAGTGGCTGCTCAGCTCGGGCTGGACTCGAACCGCTGTTGCTCAGAGCTCAAACTCTTGAGCGAGCTCTTAACCAACTGAGCCACTTGGCCGGCCCTTTATTTTATTTTATTTTTAAATTTATTATTATTATTATTAGTTTCAGGTGTACAAAACAATGTGATAGTTATTCTTTTCACCCCTCACAAAGTGACAACCCCCTCCCTTCATCCAATGCCCCCCACCCCCGATATCATACTTATCTATTACAATTCCATTGACTCCATTCCCACACTCTACTCCACATCCCATGCCTATATGTATATATAATTATACTTGACATACAATATTATTCAACATCAGCTTCAGAAATACAGTGTGGTGGTCAGAGCTCTACGAAGTGGTCTATGAAGTGGTCTCCCTAATAAGACATGAGTCGATCTGGCCCCCTAAAAAATATTTACAACATTATTGATTATATTCCCCAGACTGTCTCTTTTCTATCCCTGAGGCCATATTGTAGTTACCAATTTGTGTTGTCTCGTCCCTTCCCCTTCTCCTTCATCCCCAACCCCCTCCCATCTAGCAACCCTCAGTTTTTCCCCAGATCTCTATTTTAATCTCGTGCTCTTTTTACTATGCTAAACTCTTCATGTGACTGTTACTGTAAATTCCAAATGATTCCATGATTTATTATATAATACTCTAAAGTAGAAATTCCACTCCTCATTTGTATAGAACTTTTTCATTTTAAAAGCCTGATTACATCTGTACCTTTACCCTCACAAAACTCCTGAAGTGAGAGTCTCAAATATAATGCTAAGATGCAGAAATAACAATTGCTGAAATTCAGTGACTCTGCTGGTTAAAAGCCTATGGTCTGGCAATAAAATACATATATATATATATATATATATATATATATATATATATACCAATCAGATCTCTCTTGGGATTTTGGAATCGAGACCCAGAATGCCTTGAGAACTGTAGGCCATATGGGACTCTGAATAAACTGTAGAAGATGAGGGCAGAACAAGATGGAGACAAGAAAGCGTGTGGCCCTGGGAGAAGCAGGGAGAGCAGCCGCCTTATTTTCTGGCTACTTCCCAGGTCCCATTTCCAGTCTGAAGGAAGTCCAGCTGGACTCGGTCTCCTGTGCATGACATCCATGTTTCTGGGCCCTTTTACTCCAGCCAACTTGAGTTGGTTTCCGATCCTTGAAGCTTTGATTAAAACCCCTTTCATCTTTGTTGTTTTCCTTATCTCCTGTTTCCCTGAAATGATTCATAGTAAAATGAAAACAGTTAAAATGGAAAGGGCACATGTGCTTTGTCTTTTGGTAACATCAAGGCAGGGGTTGGAGAGCTGTATCCAGCTCTGGAGCCTGGCTCTGGGAAGAAGTGTGACAAACAATCTCATGAGCTGTAGCAGCCACTGAGACGGAGAAGCACAGCCTACTTGGGACACTCTGGGAGGAAAAAAGTGGGAGTGGGTGACCTTGAGACTCTGTGATAAGGATGTGGAGTTCCTGACATGTCTGTGGTAGTGGTTTACAACCAGGGGTGATTTTGCTCCCCAGGAATGATTTGGCAATGTTTGAAGACATTTTTGGTAGTCACCACTTGGGGTGGGGAATGCCACTAAACATTCTACAATGCACAGGACAGCCCTCACAACAGAGAATTATCAGGCACAACTTGCCGAGAGTGCCAGAACTGACAACCTCTGATTTATGAGAATTTTAGTTCCCAATGTATTTGAAACTGTTATGTTTATTGACATTCCAATCTAGGAATTTTCCATTAATATTATAGGTACATTTTTTGATCACTAAGGTGTGAACGACTCAGGAACCCTTTCTCCAGGATGCCTTTTCATCACCACATATAACCAGGGCAAATCCTAAAGCAGAGATATTCAGGCCTGGGCCACTGGGTGGATTAAAGAGCTCAGGCATGTGTTCAATGACAGATAGGTGCCTATGCCATTAGGTGCATTGATCTATGTGGCATGTTTCTGCATGTCAGAACACCAAAACGGGAAAGCCTTTTTTGGTGCATGTGTTTCAGACCATCATTCTGTACCTTGTTAAGAACCCGACATATGGTAATGTTTACCACATCCACCAAGGGTTCGACAAATAGTGATTTCTAGTGAGGCTGCAAACAGTAATTACGTTTCTGAAGTGGTAGTTTAGATCTTATATTGCCATGGGGAAAAAAAAAATACTAGTTTTCAGTCACGCCCCCAAATGGGCTCTAAAGAACTCCTTCCAAGAGTTATTTATCCTCCGTAATGGAAGGGGGCACAAACAGCAGTAAATCTGGGGAAAATGGGGAGGGCCTTAAGAAAAGATAGGGTGGGCCATGGCTGCTTTCCTTGGTTACTCTAGAAACCGTGTGTGATTTCAAAGATTCTCCTGGGGCTTTGGAAGATGAGTTCCTCTCATCTGAAGCTTCTTTACCTAATGTGTTTGACACTGTGGATCAACCCTGTCCCCTCCCAGTGAGCTTTCTCCCTTGGGTGTGGAGGGTTTTGGTTGCCAAGGGGCTGTCCACTGTGGATTTGGAGCTGGGTATCTGGTTCAGTCCAACTGCGATCCCCAGAGCCTTGACTGGCCTGAACATTCTGTTCTTTCCAGTCTGCCTTCAATGCCGAGGCACAGAAAAACACTTTTTTTTTTTTTTTGCATTGACAGAGCCTGCCAGCTGAGGTAGGAAGGAAGACGAGGGTGTGTCTGTAAGATCCATAGTATCTTCCTGTCTGTCTCTTGGTGAAGTGTGGGTTTGTCTCAGACAACAGGGTTCCAGCTCTCCCCATGCTGCCAAGAGGCAGGCGTGAGGCTATGGGTCAAAGCACATTCTTGAATCCTAGCAACCAGAGGCTTTGAGAAATAGAGGGTATAGAGGAGGGCAGTGACTGTGGCCGAGCAGCTGAGGGCTATGGAGGATTAAGTCCCAGAAATTGGCGGGGACCAGCAGAAAGAGGGGCATTTCAAAGCAGGAGGCCAAGACCTCCAAAGGGTACCACGCATCCTCACGCTCCAGGGACTTTCTGGACCATTCCCTGCTGTCCAGTATCCTGTTACACATGATGGGATTGGTACCTTTATTCTTCATGGAAAGTTTTAGAAGTTTAGAGTCCACTTCAATAATAATAATAATAACTGCCACTTACTGAATGCTTATATGCTACACACGGCATGTATGTGATCTTATTTAATTATTGCAGTAATCCTATTAAGTAAGTACTATGATGCCCATTTTTTAGAGTAGGAAATTGAGGCTTAGAGAACCTTACTAAGCTGTCTGAGGTTATAGAATGAAGATGTAGAAGAACCAGAGTTCCACCCCAGGCCTCAAACATTTTACCACTCTACAGGATGATTTCACCTTCCTTTTTGCTTTGACACATATATCCTAGTCTTTTTGAAATACTTTGCTGACGATGGTTAAGGCACATGCTATAAAATACATACATTGCATAATAAAGCAGTCTTAGTTATAAGGTCATGAGACTTTTTTTTTTCTTTGAGTCCTATTTGGGCCTGAATTCATTCACAGCTTTCTCTGTCTCACAAATGTTATTTCGAGTAAAGTGATGCACCAGGCATATTTTTAAGTTTAAGCAGGAGGAACACACCCATCTAAACAGACATTTCAGTGTATTGTAATTGACTGTGTAGGGATGTTAAAATGGGATGGTGCTTTGTCTTAGCTTCGGCTGAGACTATGTGCTAACTACTTCCATGTTCCGAAGTGGTCTTGGAGGCTCCTCTCACTGTTGCCTGAAGTGGGTGGCGAGGTGTGGAGAGATGGCCTGCTCCCCACCTGAATGGGGGAAGGGGGAGGAGGAAGGAAAATGCCAACAGCTTGTCCTAAAGTAATTCCTGCTCACCAGCCTCCAACTGCCTTTCGGCTTCTAGAACCTCTGGTGCAGGCTGGCAGTTGGCCGAAGGCCCCGGTTCTCGGCTACCTCCTTTGGAAGCCGAGCTTGGTTGCCCAGTAACTCCATTTGAGATTACTGAGCAGTGGTGTCTCTTGGGTTTGGAGCACACTGGGCTGGTGTCTGACTCTCCTGTAAGATACCTACAGGATAGGGAGGAGCTTGTGGCAAATGAGACCACCTGTCCGAGAGTCAGTCTGGGGCCCCTTTAGGTCCTGCCCAAGCCGGGTGCATGGAGGGCTGAGGAGGCCACAGCAGAAAGCAGCTCGAGTTAGATCTCTCATTGCTCAGGGGCTGAGGAAGGAACAGCAAACACCCAGCCAGAGCAGATTATTATGTAAGAGCATCTGATGGCTGCAGGTGAGGCGTCCCCAAGAAAATGGGAAGTGTCCCATGGGAACAAGAAACAGGTGTCAATTCCTGCCAAGCCCAGCGAACTTGGATGCCAGCTCACAACAGTACCAACGAGTAAGGCCCTTCTGTCCCCTTTACCTTTCCTGTCTGCACCCACTGCCACTCTGGACATGAGGAGGTTGTCATTAAAGGTCAAGGGGAAGAGGGGTAAAGGTGTGAGGCAGAGAAAGAGAGAAAGCAATCATACCCCATTCCCACTGCAGAAAGCAAGCCTGGAGGCGAGGGGTGACGCTTTAAACTGTGAAGGCCATTTTAAAGTTGTTAAGTATTACCTAAGTATTAATCCACATTAACGACTGAACTGAGATTGTTTGGGAATGTAATATGAGCAAGGTTTTTTTTTTTAAAAATTCAGCGTGATCTGAAATATTCAGGGGCCCCAGATTTCATCCTGGGCAGAGGCAAGAACTACCCACAGATAGCATGTGAGTAGACAGTTGAGGGCATCTGGGGGCAATACAAGCTCATTAGGATGTCCAAAGTGCACCCTGGATCTCCCCTGCTTTCCTCCCCACTCAGCCTACCCCAGCAATGCTGGCCTCCCAAGTATGGTCCTACCTCAGGGCCTTTGCGTCTGCTCTTCCCTCTCTCTGGAAGACTCCTCCCCGGCTCCTCCCCAAGTATCCACGTGGCTTGCCCTGTGGCTTCCTTCACCTCATTCTCTGTTTCAGTATCCCTTTATCAGACATTTACCTGACCATGAAATCCAGGTCATCCCCCACATCTCACTGCTCTATCCGTCCCCATTACCCTACTGTCATGTTTTTCACAGCCCGGATCACCACCAGGCCTCTCATACGTATTTGTTTATTGTGTGCCCACAGATTGACAGCTCTGGGAGAATGGAGACCATTTTGTTCACTCCTCTTCCCAAGCACGTAGAATTACGGATGGCACGTGGCAGTGACCCCATAAGTATTGGTTGCTGCTGTCATTGAATGTTGTCTGAGCTTCCCTAAATTCCTTTTACCCTTAGGAGTGCAGATTTACTCACTGTATTATACACGAAAGCCAGTCTGGGCAAGTTGACTTGTACCTTTACATCCAAAGTATGTTTTCTCTGTTTGGAACACAGAGGAGGGAATTCACTCGGCACCAAAATGCCAGTGACCTCTTCCCTACTATACGTTGGGTTCCCCTGAAGGAATAGGTTTTGTTTTTTGGTTTTTTTTTCCTTTTTGAATCTGAGAAGAAGGAATGCAGAGACAGAGTTTCTTCTCACTATAGCCTAAAGGGCAATGTTTAGGAATTTTCAACACATGTCCACACAAAACTTTTGCCTTTCTCTCACTGAGGGAAAGAATTTGAGACATGTTGACTAGAGTCTTGTCAATGTAGGAAAGTGATTTTCTGAAGTCATCTGAGTCAAACAAGAGTTTTTTTCTGTGACTCGCTGCGAACTTTACCCTGGAGTGAAGATAAGGAACACCTTTTGGGGACTGGTTTCTCAAAGGGCTAGATAATGACACCAGCTCCTGGGCGCTCCCCCAGAGACCACGTATTCCCAACACACGTGAAAGGCCATTCTGAATCCAGGAGATGATCCAAGCATGACAGAAATGCCCCATCCTTCTTCCCAGCGCCCTTCTGTGAGTCCTTTGTCTCCACTCCTCTTCATCATTACATATTAGCGTGCTATCTATACTTGCGAGGAAGAATAATTTTCTTCAAAATTTGACTTGGGTTGAAAATGATATTTTCAGGGATGCCAAAGACTAATTTGGTGCAGTGGTAGAAAAATCAGGGCTATGTATAATTGTTGCCTGATAGGTTAAGATTGTGAGCTCTGGAGCTAGACTACTTGGGTGTGAAGTTGAGCTCCATCACTTACTAGCTGTGTGTTCTTGGACAAGTTACTTAACTTCACAGTGCCTCGGTTTTCTCACCTGTATAATGGGGATAGCAAGAACCCACCTCATACAGTTGCTGTTAGGATTAAATGAATTATGTGTGAAAAGAGCTTAGAACAGTGCTTGGCATGTAAGAATAGCTCTGTAAATGTCAGCAACTATTATTATTGTTGTCGGGGTGATGGTTAATCATGATTGCCGTCATCACCCTCATCATTCTCATTACCATCCTTTGGCAAAACATGGCCATTTAGAGTCTAGTTTAGGACTTAGAATTAAAGCAACCAATTGAATCTCTCTATATAAGATGCTGTCCACGGTCAGCCATGGCTTGATTTTTGGACTTCTTGGTGAAGGGACTATAAGGTTTGTGACTGCCATTGATCTAAATTATTCTAGGACCCCAGAAAGGGAGCAATTCTATAGTTTTGTTCCTTCTTCCTCTGCTTAGAGATTTGTAAGGCTCTTTAGCCTAGTGCCATGAAAACCTTCTAGATGGTTGTAGGATAATTGGACCAATCAAATGGCTGAGGGATGACATCCAGCCTTCTTAAAAAGAGTTGAAAAAAACATCTAGTGAAGTAATACAAAGCAGAAATGGGCCTAAACATATTTTTAAATTATAAGGCTAGGATAAAATACAAACACTAGAAGATTCTCTAAACTGAATCTAAAATAAACTAGCATGTATTTCTTCTGTTCCAAGACCCTGGCTTGTGAATTTGACTCAGGGGAGGGTTTTGGCATCCATGACAGCTCACCTTTCTCCCTCAGGATACAAGCCCTGGAATGCGGAGATGGGTTTCAGCCCAGTCGCATCTGCTGGGTGGGGGGTTGACCTTTCGCAGGTTGCCACACGATGTGCAGCTTTTTATAAGCCTCGACTGAGAGCATCACCTGGTGCCTGCTTGGCGCACTCCCCTGGCAGCCCTGAGCCCTTCAGATAGTCAGTCTCTAAGAATTTCTTTAAGGTTTCTAGCCTGTTGAGGACAAAAAGCTTTCTAGTTGATTAAAAACAAATTCTAAGTCCAGCATCCACAACTGTTTGTTTTACCAATGAGGTAACCGTGGGAAAATGCAATCAACAAAACTGAAATAGTCATTGTTCCATTGTGAACGTGGAGCTTTGGGAATCTATTCACCTCCTGGTCTGTAAACAGGAACTTACCTAGATTATCTCAGACTGACATATTTGTTTGTGTGTGTATGTGTGTATTTTCTTTAATTAAAATTTTATTCTTCAGCTCCAAAATTTCCATTTGGTTCTTTCTTACGTTGTCTATGTCTTTGTTGAGCTCATTTTGTTTCTGTATTGTTTTCCCGATTTCATTAAATTGTCCTGTGTTTTCTTGTGGCTCTCTGCACATCTTTAGAACAATTGTTTTGAATTCCCTGTCAGGCAGTTCACATATCTCCATTTTTTTCAGGGTCAGTGACTGGAGGTTGAGTGCGTTCCTTTGGTGTGTCACATGTTCCCGATTCTTTGTGATCCCTGTAGCTTTGCACATTGGAAGAAGCAGTCACCTCGTCTAGACTTTATGTACTGACTTCGGTCAGGAAAGCCTTCACCTGGAGGCGGGGGCACACTGGGGCATGCTGTGATCCTGGGTCTAGTGGTGCAGGGCACCAAGGATGGGGGCTTGTGGTGGCACTGGGTCCAGAAAGGTGTGACATCTCAACAGCTTAGGCTGCGGGGCTCCACATCGCTAACTGCATAGTCCTTGGTGAGCACTGCAAGGATCTGCAGTGGCTGGGAGAGCTGCTGGGGTCCTCAGTGATGCACCAGGATCTAGAGGCTGGTGACCAGGGCAGGCAGTGGTGACAGCCAGAGCTGGTGGTGTGCATGCACTCGACTGCAAGGCCTGGCTGTAGGAGCCTGTATCATGGCAGGAGCCAGTTACAGACACATGTGTAGTGGTGAGGGCTGGGGCCAGCTGCAGGCACGTAAACAGCTGTGGGGCCCTTGACCGTGAGGGTGCACTCCTGTGGCTACAGGGTCTCTCACTGCAGGCCGTGCATGCACAGCAGTGGAAGCTGGTGACAGAGTTGGGCTGGCAGGGTGCAGGTGCACAGCAGGAGTGGCTAGCTGCAGGTGAGCCCAGTGCTGCAGACTAGTGACAGGCGGCAGGGCTGTATTTGGGCTGACAAGCAGCTGTGGAGGCCCTGGCTTTTGGCATGCAGGGCTGTGGTTTCATTAAAATTTAACAATCAGCACTATAAAAAAAGCCATTTCTGATGACCAGCCTAAATTTTCCCCGGTCTATTGCTCCTTTCTTGTCCCATTCTCTGCACTAACAGAAGCTGCTCACTGCCGCTTGCACAAGCACCTTTATGACCTGTAAAAAGTAGCAGGTTCCCTTTGCAGTTTCTCTCGCTCATGCTAACTATGTTCGGGGGGCAGGAATTCCTCCACCTTCTGCAAACCACAGAAAGACATTATAGAGGTTGCCTCTCTTGCTTATTTGCTTATATCATTGCTGATTGATTGATTAGCTCAGATACTCTGGATAAAGAGATGCTAATACATTTCTAATAATTATATCCCATAATTCCACAAATCTATTAGCTTACCTCATCCAAAGAGTTAATGTTTGAAAGTTTAAGAGGATTATAATTATGTTGTTTCACAGCTGATCTGATTTCTTCACTCTAGTCACATATAATAAAGAAAATATTTGCTAACATTTGGGCGCTGACAGTGTGCCAAGCACTGATTAAAGCTTTTTCCCACAACTGATGTGGTAGGCACTAAGAAAGACCCCTTTTAGAGATGAGAAAACTGAGGCCCAGGAAGTTTAAGTAACTTGCCAAAGTTAACACATTTAAGAAGGGGCAGAGCCTCCTGCCAACAAACTCCCACAGAATCTATAGTATAAGAGGGCCACTTGACCTTGGCCTTTCCTGGAAGGCTTTACATTTATTTTTATTTTTTTAAAGATTTTTTTATTAAAATGTAACTAACATACAATATTATATTAGTTTCAGGGGTACACCATAGTTACTTAACATTTATATATCTAAGAAAGTGACCACCATAAGTCCTGCAACCATCTGTCACAGAACCACGCTATCACAATATTATTGACTATATTCCCTATGCTGTACATTAATTACATCTCCATGACTTATTTGTTTTATATCTGGACATTTGGACCTCTTATTCCCCTTCAACTTTCCCCCCTTTTTAATTTTTCAATTACAGTTGACCTTCAATGTTATTTTATATTAATTTCAGGGGTACAGCATAGTGGTTAGACATTTATATAATTTAAGAAGTGATCTCCCTGACTAGTCTAGTACCCACCTGGCACCTTACATAGTTATATATCATAGTATTGACTGTATTTCTTGTTTTACTTTATAGCCCCATGACTATTTTGTAACTACCAATTTGTACGTCTTAATCCCTTCACCTTTTTCACCCAGCCCCCCAACCACCTTCCACCTATCACCCCAAGAAATCTAGTACCCATCTGCACCATACATAGTTATTGCAATATTATTGACTATATTCCTTATGCTATACCCTACATCCCCAAGACTACTTTGTAACAACCAATTTGTACTTCTTAATCCTGGAAGGCCTTACATTTAATTATTTGACATTATCTCCACATAATATGTTACAGGCAGTCACAGAGGTACAACAGAGAACTGAAAGAAGTCTTTTATACAACTTGGACCACAGCATCCTCGGTACACTATGGTTACAAACACACACACACACACACACACACACAATAATGTTACATATAAAAAAATTATGCTACACTTAATTTTTGTATACATTGAAGTCTTTAGTTACGTAAACATAAACATTTAAAATACAGCATAGATTCTGAAACCCCATTTTGATACTTCTTCATTCTGTAACATACAGAATCTCAACAATAAAATTGGCCTGTCTAGGTCTTCACATTTGAGAGGTCTCAGTGCATAGAACCAAAGGATTAGGAAGAAAACTTAGAGGCTATCTTGTCTAACTCTTTATTTCATACATGAGGAAATGGAGACACAGAGATGTTGAGTAACTTCTCCAAGTTCACACAGCTTGAGTGCCCTTCTATTGACAGATCAGTATGCTCTGCCCTGCACACACTGCTGTTGATGCCCCGTTTATGCCTCCAAACAAGCAAGAAGAGAAGCTGCTCATGTGGGCACAAGTAACAGGAATTCCCTGGAGGCCATGAAGCATTAATTTTAAGGCAAATGATTCCTTCCAGTGTAATTTTTTTTTAATATGCTCAGAAAAAAAGATTACATTTCTATAGAACTTTTTCACATATCAAAACCTGTTTGGAACAGAGAATCAATATTGAGCCTCATGACCACCCTGGAAGGGTGTGTGTGCAAACATTGCTATTTCTGTTTTTCAGATGGGAAAACAAAAGTCAAGAAATGTTGCACACCTTTCCCAAGGTAAGACAGCCAGATAGTGGCAGAGCTGTTCCTGTAATTTAGGGCTCCTGGCTTGAGACATTGCACTGAACCACACTGCTTTCCTATCCACAACATGTCTCACAGGAATTACAGATGAGAACAGCACAAGCATTTTTGTTCTCCTGATGCTATTAGTAAACCATTTTCAAACCCAGTGTATTTTCTCTGAAAGAAACTATTCTTCATGTGATCAGTAACTTGGCAAAAAAGATAACTCGATCTTCTAAACGATATTCAGAGTAAACGTTATTTAAGGGTAGATATTAAGCATTTCTAGTGTTCCTTTCAGTGGTGAGGTTCAAGATATATTTAAATGAAGCTTAGTCTAGGAAACCAGCATATTGCAATTAAGAATGCAGCCCTATAGTCTTGCAATTCTTTGTCTAAAGCCCTTTTACAAAAGAAGGTATTTTAATTCAATCAGTAAAAGACAGGCACTTCCAGCTTTTCCACCAGCGGCATAACTTACACTTGCAGCTGACACACACAACAGAGAAAATACACAAATATTGTTTGATCTTGCCTTGCTGCAGGGTGTTTTCAACTTTTAAGAGACTGAGGGAAAAACAACCTCAGAACTTTACCACCAAGACTTCCAAATTTGTTGCAACAAAACGTAATGGCAAAATGCTATTTCTTAGCATTCACATATTTGAATAACCACCATGGCCAAGAATGCCTGGTTTTGTTTTTACAATAAACCCAAAGAGAGTCTTGAATTCCACTCTCCGATTTGGAGATGGCAAAGATGCCATGAGTTGTTTGGAGCAAACCATCGAGTCTAATAATTCAGTCTTATCCTCTCTGTTTAGCCTGTGCTTAAGGCATTTATTTCATGTTTATGCTGGTTTGACACTAATCATGCTTAAAAGAGATTTCGTATCCTGTTTTCCTGTGCAAAGTGGAGCTACAATAGTAGATCTGACAATGCCAGCCTTTTCCTGGGCTTATCAGTAAAAAAAAGCATTCAGCCTAAGAAAACACTTGCAGTGTAAACAAGATACAGAATCGCACATCTAGCCACATTCCACCGAGATCTGTCTGAACAGAGAAAAGCATAGATCCACGCTCAATAATTTCTCTTTTAATTTAGCATCAATGTGCCCATTTCTCATATTGCTTTTGATACATTGTTATAAGCAATTTGTTACATTTTTTTATATTCCAGATAGGAAACAAAATATTTAAAAATCAAGATAATAGAACTTAACTGTAAAGTTCTACAGAAATGTCATACTTTTCAAGTTACTTTAATCATAATTGAGTTTGTTTAAAGATACAGTGAGAATCTTTTTCTAATCTTAGTACAATTTATTTATAGTTGACATACATAATATTTGTTGTTTACAAGGATGTCAACTACCACCCACTCCCATCTCAATTCTCTTGAGACTAAAATTTGTACAGACTGATTACTTTGTCAAGGTATGTAAATATTGTCGTTTCTTAATGATAAACACATTTTAATATTTTCATAATAAGAAATGGAAAGCAAACTAGCTACATAGCTTAATAATTTATCAGACATACCTTGATTGAAGAAAGCAATATTTTTTCAAGAATTTTCCACCACACAGAATGGATATCCTTTTTTCCTTAAGCTTTTCTGCATCACAGCTCCCATCCAAATTATTCTAAAGAAGAAACAAGGAGCGGTCCAAGCACCTTTTCTTCTCAGAGGAGCTAATCAAACATTCCCATCAACCTCTCAGCACTTTGAAAAGCACATTTTACACCACACACACACACACACACACACACACACACACTCATTCACACACACACACACACACACACACACACACACTCTCTCTCACTCACTGCTTCTCATACTGGTTTTAATGCTGAATTAGGCAGTCCTCTTTCAAATTTCCACTCCCACTTGCTTTTTTTGGAGGGGGGGAATAAGGATTTATAAATATTCTTTTCTGGCCCAAAGCACACATTTTCAGTAACCAAGTTCTACAGTTAGAAATTCTAAAACGTAAAATTAAAGCACCTAGATGAAATGAAACTACATAATTTAAAAACAACGTTAGCAGGGCAATTCAGTTTTCTCTTTCTTTCTCTTTCAAATGCCACTGAACAGCTGGATGAAGCTGCGTAAAGCAAGACAACTGCACACACCACCAGCAAGCTAATCCGGCTGGCCTCGCACATTCGGAGTGAAAATACTGACTTTTCCCATATGCCAAGGCTATTTTTTTTTTTTTTTTGGTTTCAGTTCACTTCGGTCCTGTCTGCATTTTGGCAAGCTTAATGAAATGAATGTAGTAGTCTATGCTGCTTGTAACGGGACACAAGATAATAATAGTGGGAAGAAAACCTGACTCGTGCATGTTTCAATACACTGATGATGGATAGCTCACAACATCAGTGAAGTCTGCTGATTTTAGTTATTTACATGTTTGTGTCATCAATTCCACCGAAGGGATTCAAACCCCAAACATGCGTCAGCCTGCCACAGACAGTCCAGAAAGAAGCACATCTGGCGCTCCTGGGGATTTAAACGTGTATCAGTATGGCAGAGCGTCTTCCACCAGCTCGGCGGGAGGTAGCGCAGAGCCATTCCTCCTCCTGCTGGGGATTGTGCACTCACGCAGCCTGGGAGGACAGCAGCCTGGGAGGACAGCAGCCTGGGAGGACAGCAGCCTGGGAGGACAGCCGGATCCACGGGCAGACGCCCGTCCTCATCTGTGGGCCCTGGGGTTGATCCTTATTTACGATTATGTTTTAAATGTTATTTAATCTCCCCACCCCGCCTCCATTTGGGCTCTGCATTTAAAGTATTTCTCAATCCTATTCCTTCTTCCACAAAATCCTGAGCTTAGAAGTCTATTGGTGGTGAGTACAGTGCTGCCCCATGGAGGGTGGCCTGTCCCACCGTTTGAGTCAGGGAAAGCTTGGATGAAATGGCAGTCCAAGCAGAATTAATAATATAATATCATTAATATTAATAATAAGGCCAATTGCCATGTATCAAATACTTATTTTTTGCTGGGCATGGTGATAAGCCTACTACTTATTTAATGCTTGGAAGAATTTGGAGTGGTTAGTAATATTCCTTCCATTTTACAGATAAGAGAACTGACGGGTCAGAGAGATTAGGTAACTTTTCCAAGGTTACCCAGCTGGAAAGGCAGGAACTGGGGTTCAAATTCAAGGCTGTCTGACTTGGAAGCAACAGCATGGTGCTATATTAGGACTCAGAGCTTCTTTTCTTTTATAGTTTAATTTTTTGAAGAACAAGGCAGAATCAAATGTACATGTATTGAAGAGCATATGAAGAGATGCTCAAAGTGAAATGCAAACTAAAAAGCAATGAGGTTTGCAGTGATGAAAAATTTCGGAAAGAGTGGTGGCTGTACAGCATGATGAGTGCAATTAATGCTAATGATTTGATAAATGGTTAGAATGGCAAGTTTTTTGTTTTATATATTTACCACAATAAAAAAATAGTGAAATATAAATTCCTTTTTTAAAAAAATAATCAATAAAATATCACTTTATTTTCATTGGATTGGCAAAAATTAGAACGCTGGAAAGTGCTCCTGACAGACATGTGGTGCTTCCTATGAGCTCTTGGTCACGTGGATAAATGTGACTATTCTAAAGAGCCACCCAAAAGTGCCTCATCACATTGCATGTGTACATGGGACCCCTGAAACTCCTGAGAGATATAGTCTTCCATGAGCTTCTTGCCCAGGGTCACGAGAAATCTATCCCTGGATAAGGCATGAGTTAAGTATGCGCAGTATGGAATATTATGAAGCAGCTGAAAGCAAAAGACTAGATGTGGGGTCTGAGCATTGGTCCCCAGACCAGATCACCTAAGTCTGACTGTTGGTTTTAACACCTGATATTTGGCAAGTGACCTAATCTCTCTGTTTCTTAGTTTCTTCATCTGTGAAATGGGAAAAATAATAAAACCTGTATCACAGGGTTATGACAATTAAAGGGATTAATACTTGTAAAGTTCTCGGAATCTTGCCTCATATGAAGCAAGTACGATATGTGTTTTTTAAATAAACAAAATGTACTACTATATCCATTTTCTATTTCTGTGGAATAAATTCCCACTAATTTACTGTCTCGGAACAACACCCATTTATTATCTCACAGTTCTGTATGTTAGAAGCCCAGTTATAGCATGGCTGACTTCTCTGCTTAGGGCCTCACAAGGCTGAAGTCAAAGTGTTGGCTGGGCTGGGTTCTTATCTAGAAGCTCTGGGAAAGACTCCCCCTTAAGCTCATTCAGGTTGTTGGCAGAATTCAGTTCCTTGCAGTTGTAGGATTGAGGTTCTTGCTGGCTCTCAGCCAAGAGGTCACCCCACTCCTTGCCACACAGCCCCCTCCATCTTAAATCCAGCGATGACATGTTGAACCTACCCACACTTGGATTTTCTCTGACTTCCTCTCTTTTGCAAAAACCCAGAGAAAACTGCTTTTAAAGGACTCATGTGATCAGGTTAGGCTGATGAGATAACCTTATCTTATTGTCAACTGATTAGTAACTATAACTACATACATCTGCAATATTGCTTTGCCCTATAACATAACATCATCATGCCCCAGGGGTGAAGATCATGGGAGCCATCTTAGAATTCTGTCTACCACAGCTATTGACCTTAAAAACACTTTTCCGAAGGAAAGCAAGAAACAGAATGACAAATATGAGACAAGTACAATTCTGGGATGGTGAATTTCATGTGTCAACTTACGGAGCCACCAGGTGCCCAGGTATTTGGTTAAACAGTATTCTTTTCTGGTTGTTTGGATGAGGGTGCTTCTGGATGAGATCGGCATTGGAATCTGTAGACAGAGTAAAGCAGATTTCCCTCCCCAGTGTCGGTGGGCCTCATTTAATCCGTGCAAGGCCTGCATAGAATGAAAGTCTGAGTTAGAAAGCATTCTCTCTGCCTCTCTTCAAGTTGGGACATTGGTCTTTCCCTGATTTCGGACTGAAACTACGGCATGCACTCTCCTGGGTCTCCAACTTGCTGACCATAGATCTTGGACTTCCCAGCCTCTGTCATCATATTAGCCACTCTTTAGTGTAGATCTATCTATCTGTTATCTATCTATCTATCTACCTCTTATCTCTGGAGAACCCAGACAATTGTAAATACAATTATAAAAATTAAAATATGTGCACACAAAACAATATGCGTTTTGCAAGAACACATAAATGAATGGGTACGCACCAGCCCAATGGTACATCATTGTACTTGCTGTTCCCTAGGGCTTCTCTCAGATACCTGTATGGCTCACACACTCACCTTCAGCAAGTTCTTGCTCAAATGTCACCTCCTGAGTATGGTCTTTCTTGGCCACCCTCCTTAAAATGGCATCCCCACCCCCTAGCATTTCCTCTTTTCTCTGTTTTATTTTTCCTCATAGTACTTACTATCCTTTAATAATATTTACTACTTAATTTTTCATTATGAGTTCCCTACTAGAATGTAGGCTCCTGGAAGGCATGGTTTTTATTCTCTGTTTTGGTCGCTGGTGTATTCCTAGCCCTTCGAATTGACACAGAATAGGCATACGTACAGTAAGTAGAACTAAATGAATGATTACAAGTACATTAGAATGCTTGCCTATGGTGAAAGAGAATGGGAGTGGAGCCTTGGGATGAAATGGAATAAAAACATTAAAGCAAAAGTCCTGGCGTCTTGTGTGGACGAGTGACGATCACGCTGAGATCTGACTCAAACCTCCACACCCAAGGCTGTCAGTAGCAGCATTACTTACAAAACCATACAGTTGGTAGCCTCTGGGGAATCTTTTAACTTCTTTTAAAACAGGATCACAGCTTCCAGGTAAGTGGCCTTGAGCTTGCTACTTAGCATAAACCGAAAAAGATTATTTGTAGTGGAGAGCAGAAATTGTGATTTCCAGTTTCTCCTAGTTGCTACTTAAGACCCTGCTTTGCTTATCCAAACAAATCACCTGAGGTCGCTCAGAGGCATCAGTTCTTTCCGAAATAACTGTCACGATAGAAACTTAGAGCTTCAGTCTTGTGCTGTATTTAGCACAAAAACTCAGATCTCTTTTCGGAACATTCTCTATTAAAAGTTTTTATTATTGTCATAAACATGGAACTTGATGTTTCTTTAAAATACTGCCTCATTGTTTTTGGTTTTTGACTCCAGAGATAAGACTCAAGGAAATCAATGCACTCTTCATGTCACAAATCCATTCTTTTATGGGACTTTAAAAAAGGTCAGATGGCAATTTAAGAGTCTAATGAATGAGCAGCCTTTTCAGACACTCCTGATACTTTTCCTGTGGGAAGGTATAAAACACAAGAGTTACACCTTCATAGCACAAGTTTACTGAAATGTGTAAGCCCATATTGCTTTTGATGCTACATCAGTTTTTTCTAGAAACATGATCTGCCTTGAACTCCTCTGTAACAGTTTTGAAACTTTGTGCACTTTGGTAGAAACTTACTGCAGTTATCAGGCGTTATTATAGTTTCCTGGACACCATGGAGTGTTGCTGCTAAAAACACATGTTTTGTGTAGCGTCGATGTGAATGGAAAATTTGCTAACATAATGGACTTTTGTTAAATTTATGTTATAACTATCTGTCAGAAGCAAAGAGGCTATTAGAACAAAAGTATATCTTTCAAAAAATTGATGGAGTCAGATTGGGAGCATGGATAACTTACAAACAGGTAGACTATATGTGGCCAAAAGAGATTTTGCCAAGGAATGTAAAAGAGCCTCCAAAACTAGATGGAAGAATTGCTAAGAATATGTCAGGGAGAAAAGTTGGTTAGATATTAGATAGGCTTTATTGATTATGATGCAAATAGTAAATTTAGTGGTACAAAGGATATAGTGGACCAATAGAATTCATCTTCTTTCTCGGGCTATTAAAAAAAAAAAGAATATTAGGACGATGACTATTCCCAAATGCTTCCCTGAAAGAAATGAGCTGGAACCACTGTATATTGGACAACACCCACAATATTCTAGGCCAAATCGACAAAGAAATACATGCAGATAAATCACTGTGATTGCAATAGCATAAAAGAGATTCAAAGACTTAGAGGATGATATTGGGAACTGGAGGTTATAATCTAGATCCTAGCATTAAAAAAGGCTGCTGGTCTGGCAGATTAGAAAAATACAAAAGTCCCTTATTCAAAACAAGGGCTCAAAATAGTTGGCAGGGCATGATAGGCCCTTATATCTCCCTTTTATGCCGAGTAAGCAAATGGAGCCTAAAATAAAGGATGGGCTCACTGAACATTGTTCAGCTGGGGGTCTGCTGATCTAAGCTGAGTTGTGCTGTGCCGTGCAACTCTGCTTTTCACTGTGGGTCTGCAGGTTGGCTGGTGAACCTCTGTTTTTGTGTGTGTTTATTTTGGTGCCCATTCTGCGGGGCAATAGCTGTATAGGGGAAGAGCTCCTCGGGGCAAAGTCAGAAGAAGGCAATAGAAAACATATGTAAGGTCTCTGAAGGCTTAGTCTTAGAACTGTCACACTGTCATGTCTGGCCCATTCCATTTACCAAAGCGAATTTTATGACTAAGCCCGAAGTCCAGGGGAAGGGAACGAAACTGTGCCCATAAAGAGGCTATGCAAGGGTGTGGATGAAGAGAGGGGTGAAGATTTTTGGAGTTCATACACTGGCATATTTTATCAGTCCCATGCTTGTCATAGTGTCTTTCTTCCCATGCCTTCTGTCTGAATGCAGATCTCTGCTTGCTGATAAAAATATTCAAGAAAATAGGGCCGGCTGAGTGGCGCGGTGGTTAAGAACTGGCTTGGGATGCCAGAGGGCCCTGGTTTGGATCCCACATATGAGGGCCAGTGACACTGCCTTCTACAGCTAAGATGCTGAACAACAGCTCAAC
>NW_017731466.1:1023120-1043042 GCF_001890085.2 Hipposideros armiger | reverse complement strand
CCAATATAGAAATCAATATAGGGGTGTGTGTGTGTGTGTGTGTGTGTGTGTGTGTGTGTGTGTGTGTGTGTGTATATGTGTGTGTGTGTGTGTGTGTGTGTGTGTGTGTGTGTGTATACATGTATCTCTTATCTCTGCTTGCTGAGAATGCCTAGAAGCAATGAAACCCCACTACCTAGGAGCATATGTAGAACAAAAGCTTGGGTTCTAAATATCATCCTTCAATAAATGAAATCAGATATCCTTAGAAAATGCCTAATTCTAGGGCTGAGGATGGGAAACTACAAGACTGGCCTGGAACATTTTTTTGGAACCAGTAAGTGAGAAAAATGGTAACATGTCAAAATGAAGCAGGAGCCAACTTGAAAGAGCTCTCCATAGCCAAGTCTGGGGTAATTTGAACAACCAAATAATGATGTTAACAGATTAAACCATGCAATAAAATAATAATATGGGGGTTTGTACTGATTTAAATAAATAATTGAAAAATAAATGGGCGAGAGGAACAGCTTTTTTTTTTACACAATAATTTCCACTAATAAATGAAGAAAGAATGATGGAAATAGAAAATCACTGTTCAGTCAATTAACAGTGGTGAGCAGAAAGATGATGTGAAACAGGGTATTTGTGTAGTCACAAGGGATCTACTGTGAAGATATTTATTCATTAAATAAGGGAAAATAATATTTTTACAGTGGGAAAACCTGGAAGATACCACTTAGCCTAGTGATCACAGTTCACATTATTAGTAATTAGACAAATTGGCACCATGTGCCTCCTAACATGGTGTCCTGAGAAAAACACAACCTCCCTTCTGTGATATTATTGCCAAAAAATGCATAACCGACTTTAATTATGAGGACACATCAGCCAAACCCAAATAGAGAAACAGTAGTAGTAGGCTAGTACTTTTCTTGTTCTTTCTTTTTTCCTTCTATACCCATTTTATTAAGTTTTATTTATTTATTTATTTATTTAAAGTAAAGTTTATCAGGGTGACAATGGTTGGTAGGGCTAGTACCTTTCTAAAGTGCCAAGGTCATGAAAGGCCAAGACTGAGGACCTGTTACAGATAAATGGAGATGAAGGAGATAGAACAACTAACGTAATATGTGATCTGAGATCCAATCTTGGACCAGAGAAAGAATGTTAATGGGAAAACTGGTGAAATATAAATGAAGTCTAAAGACTGACTTGTAGTTATGTAAAATGTTAGTATTTAGGGAAGCTGAGTGAAAAGTATGCACAAATTCTTGGTACTATTATGACAACATTTTGTAAATCTGAAATTACTTCAATATAAAAAGATAAATTTATAAGAAGGAAAAAAGATAATGTAATGAACAGAAAACTGGATTAGAAATAGATAAGTTTTAACAGAAATAACATCAGATTTGTGTCAGGAGACCTAGCTTCATATCTTTTGGGTCTTCAGTCTTGAACAAGTCACTTAAACACTCAGATTCTTCATTTGGAAAATGAGGAAAATAAATTGCCTGACCATTTTGAAGATCAAATGAGTTAAAGTTGATAAGAAAAACCAACAAAAAAAGCAAAATAAATAAATAAATAAATAAATAAATAAAACCCTGTAAACTGCTATAGAAATTATTTGTAATGATAATTATTATATGGCCTTGTTCTGAATACGATCGGAGTATTCAGGAATCAAATCCTTTTCTTGATATTTATAGCTGCTCTGGAGAAGAAGTACATAGCTAATTTTACAGGTTTCCTACGGCACCCAACTGTGCTGGCTCTTAAAATCTATGTGAATGAGAAGTAAATGGAAGCCAGGCCCTGATGGGGAGAAATGCAAGGTGATGCACCTGGAGACAAATCAAATTCCCATCACATGCACGAAGGAAATGCTCAGAGTGGCTTTTAAATGACACAGAAAAGGGGCCTGGATCTCTTTATAGAAGGACCCCAAAAATGCCTGCACAAAGCCCAGGTCACACAGGTTGACTGTTTCTCATAATGTTGGGGTCTTAAGTAGAAAAAGATGGCAGAATACCATTTGGAAAAGCATATATAGATGACCTAAATCTGGATGGAGGTGGCCAGAGTGGTGGTAGTTATGCTGTGGGAAGGTGGTCCTAAGGGTTTCCATCAACAGCACAATGAATAGAACTTCTGATTGAAAGGGCAAAGTCTGAGGTGCGACTTGACTGAAATGGCATAAAAGCCATGGAAAACATCACAAAAGAAAAGATCAATAGGTTTAACAGCATTACCAATAAAACGATACTATGGTGTTTTTAAAAATCTATGGTACACTATGAAGGAATTAAAAGGCAAATAACCAAGTGGGATAACTTATTTGTAATAAATATGACAAATGGTTAGTATTCATAAAACATAAAAATACTTAAAATCAATAAGAAAAACCTCAAAAGAACTACTAAATGGAAAAGCAGGCCAATGATATAAACAACACACACACACTATACATAGGCAATAAACATGTAGGAAAAAAACCATTTAACCTACCTGGACCTTCAATAAATACAAATTAAAATGACACCGAAACACCATTTTCACCCTGCAGATTTGACAGGTTTGTTAAAGAAAATATCCAACATTAATAAGGGTGAGGTCAAGCATTCTCAATCACTACTTATAGCAAGCTGTAGAAATTGGTACAACCAAATTTGTTGTACCAATTTTTGAAAGCAATTTGGCAAGGTGTACCATGAGACCCCCCAAAAAAATAATTTGTAACCTTTGACCCAATAGTTCCCCTTTTAGGAATCCATCTTAAAGAGAAAACCAGAGACGTATTCAGTTGTACCTAGGTGAAAAACAAACACAGTCATCCCTAGGTATCCGTAGGGGATTGGTTCCAGGGTCCCTGCGGATACCAAAATCCACAGATGCCCAAGACTCTTATATAAAATGGTGTAGTATTTGTATATAACCTATGCACATCTTTCCGTGTACTTTAAATCACCTGTAGATTACTTACAATACCTACTACAATGTAAATGCTATGTAAATAGTTGTTATACTGTATAGTTTAGGGAATAATGATAAGAAAAAAAAAGTCTGATATGTTCAGTACAGATGCAACCATCATAGGCCTAACTATGTTGCACTGTACACTGCAGCAACAGTATAAGGTGTGTTTTTTTTGTTTTTTTTTGTTTAATTTCTTTTTAATATTTTCAATCTGTGGTTGGTTGACTGTGCAGATGCAGAATGTACGAATACAGAAAGCTGACTGTAAACAGATGGTTTATGCTGCATCCCGGAGCTGGAGGTTACCCAGCTGAGAGCTTGGTTCTCACCGTGGTAGGCTCATGGGCGGGCCTTTCCCAGTCCTCTGGCCTCAGAGCCTCTCCATGATTCAGCACCGCCCAGTGTCCTCCTGGGGTGTTCACTAAGGTACTGGGTTGTTATTGGTCCAGTGGCCGAGCGGAAACATCTGAACTCCCAATAGATGGGGACAGGAGTCTAAGTCCCGCTATGTTATTTGGGTAGCTTTGCCTTTCTATGCCTCTAGTCTTGGGGAACATTGATAGTAATGGTATCTACTATACAAGAGTTCCCCCGTATCCGTGGTTCCGCTTTCCGTGGTTTCAGTTACACATGGTCACCTGTAGTCTGAACATATTAAATGGAAAATTCCAGAAGTAAACAATTCATAAGTTTTAAATTGTGCACCATTCTGAGTAGCGTGATGAAATCTTGTGAGGTCCGGCCCGGGACCTGAGTCATCCATCCCTTGGTCTAGTATATCCACACTATAAAAGCTACTCACCCATTAGTCACTTAGCAGACATCTGGGTTATCAGATCGACTGTCGCAGTATTGCAGTGCTTGTGTTCAACTAACTCTTATTTTACTTAATAATGGCTCCGAAGTGCAAGAGTAGTGATGCTGGCAATTTGGATATGTCAAAGAGAGCCTGAAAGTGCTTCCTTTAAGTGAAAAGGTGCAAGTTCTCGACTTAATAAGGAAAGAAAAAGACCGTATGCTGAGGTTGCTAAGATCTACGGTAGGAATGACTCTTCTATGTGTAAAATCATGAAGATGGAAAAAGAAATTTGTGCTAGTTTGCTGAGAGAGCCCATTCATGTAATTTTTATTCCAGTATATTGTTATACTTGTTCTATTTTAGTATTAGTTATTGTTAATCTCATACTGTGCTTAATTTATCAGTTTATCACAGGTATGTACGTATAGGAGAAAACACAGTATAGATAGGGTTTGGTACTATCTGCAGTTTCAGACATCCACTGGGGGTCTTGGGGTGTATTCCCCATGGGTAAGTGGGGACTGCTGTATTAATAACATTTATCGAGCATTTACTCTATTTCGGGCACAGTTCTAAGCATTTTGCAAATATGAATTCATATCATCTTCAAGCAACCCCAAAGAGCATCAATCATTCTAGAAATGAGAAAACAAGAGATAGAGTGACATTCCCCAGAGCCACATAGCTAGGGAAATGATATCAGAATTTAAACCCCAGTGATCTCTCTCCAGACTGAGGATCAGGACAGGAAAAATATGTGAAGGAGATTATTCAAAATAACCAAGCAGGACTTACACATAAGGCTTTTTTATTGCTGGAAAGGTAGTCATAAAAATGACATAATCTGGAGCGCCTGCCTTAGCAGCATTTGCTGACAATTCTACATTTAAAATTCAAATAAAAAATGCTGATTAGATATAGAAACGAGTATTGAATATCTTTATTTTTTTTTAAACCATTAGCCAGTTGGGAAGGAATGCCTTGCTAGCTGAGATAACATGGGAAAAGCTATGGTTTGGGTGAGCTTATTTTCCCAGTTTTATGAATGCAAAAATGTAATGCAGACCCGAGAGTCAGTTTTTCAGCAAATGGAGGTTGTCTGAGGCCAGATTTGTCTAGCTTTCTTTCTTTCCATCCTTCTTGTAGGTTGAAGAGCTTAATGTAATTTTCTAGTAAGAAAAATGGTTTGCTTTCACGTGTTTTGTGATGTGTTAACATATAAAAAGATTAATTAGCATAAAAGATTAATGATAAAGCACTTGAACTAAATGACTGCTAATTATGATGAAAGCTGAACATAACCACTTCATTTGCAGAGCAAGGAAAAATGAAAATGGCACAGTTAAGAGAGCACGGAGTCCCCAACCATGTGACAGGTGAGCAAAGACATGAAAGCGCAGAAACCTGGTGGTCAGTGTCCAGCTAATGGGCAATGGCGATCTTCCAGAGTCCAGGATGGTGCACTTGACCATCAGATTCCCAGATTTAGCAAAACTGTGTTTAGAGATTCTCCCAAGTATTCTGAGACACTGAGTTAGTGACCCGGCTGGACTCAGCAATTGTTAGGGTATTTATTTACCTCTTTGCTTTCTGACAACTTCTTCTCACCATCCTTTGAGGGCACCTCTTCTTCTATCTATTCCTTAAACATGACATTCCTTAGTGGTCTGGCCCCCGCCTCGTTTTCCAGGGGCACTTCTTAGTTTGTTGTATTCACTTCAATAGATTTAAGTACAAAGTGTATGCTGACTTCTTTCACATCTTTGTCTCTGGATTCTCTCTCATAAGCTCCCCTGCCAGTGTTCATCACCATCTTGATGCTCCACAGGCACCTCAAACCACATCCAGAAAAATCCAGAAAGGACCTTGTCATTGATCCAAATTCCCTGTCCCGATTTGCGGCCCCGTGCACCCAGCTCTGCAGGTCAGAATCAGAGAATTGTCCCCACTCGCATTCCAGCCTCACTGTTTTTTCCTTAAAAAACTATTTTTTAATTGAGATGTAGTTCACATGTAAAATGCACCCTTTTAAAGTGTGCAATTCAATGGCTATTAGTACATTCAGAATTGTGCATGTGTTACCACAATCAATTCTGGAACATGTTTATCACCCACAAAGAGCACCGCTTAGCCATTCTCCCAATCTCTCCTCCTCCCAGCCCCTGGCAACCACTAATCTAATTTCTGTCTCCATAGATTTGCCAATTCTAGACATTCTATATGAATGGAACATACAATATGTGGCCTTTTGTGACTGGCTCTTGTTACTCATAGCATACTGTTTCTTTCTCTTTTTTAAATTAGTTTCGGGTGTATAAAACAATATAATAGTTATACATTTCACCTCTCACAAAGTGATAACCCCCCTTCCCCAATCTATTGCCTCTCTGACATCATATATATCTATTACAATTCCATTGACTCTACTCCCTATACTATACTCCATATTGTGTGTGTATGTGTGTGTGTGTGTGTATATATATATATATATATGTATATAAAGTTGTAGTTGACATACAATATTATTCAACTTCAGCTTCAGGTGTACAGTGCCCTGATCAAGCATCTACACCATCCATGAAGTGGTCTCCCTAACAAGACGTGTACCTATCTGACACCCTACAAAATATTTACATTATTGATTATATTCTCCAAACTGTCTTTCATATCCTGTGGCAATATTGTAGTTACCAATTTATGCTGTCTAATCCCTTCCCCTTTTCCCTCATCCCCACCCCCCTCCCAACTAGCAACCATCAGTTTTTCCTCTACATCTCTGAGACTGTAGCATACTGTTTTTGAGGCTCATCTGTGTTGTAGCATCTACCAGTACTTTAATTCTTTTTATGGCTAAATATTATTCCATTGTGTTCATTGCTCTTGTCTGGACAATTGCACACCTTCTTAACTTGTTTCTTTGCTTCCAGTCTTATCCCCTCCAGTCTGTTTTCTGCACAGAGGAATCTAAGCAGACATCTGATTATGACCTGCTTAGATTCTTTAGGTGGCTCCCTATTCCTTGCAGGAGGTGGTCTAAACTCCTAGCATGACACACCAGTTCCGTGGTGCTCCACTGACCTATCCGGGCTCTTCCCCAGCTCTCCTTCTGTACCCTGGGCGCAGCCAGAGGGGACCATCTGCTCTGTTTGTTCTGTGTGGGGTGGCCCTTTCCTGTCTTTGTAGGTACAGCTCCTCGGCCAGGAGTGTCCTTCCTCTCAGACTCTGCCCAGCATACTCCTACTCGTCCTCCTTTACTTGTATATCGTCTCCATTTTGAGTTTCTATAGGACCTTGAAGACAATTCAAGGTATGTGTCACTTGCTATAATTATTCATGAATGTCTGTGAACTTGAACCCAGGAACTAAGTTTTGCTCCTCTCACTATTCTTAGGGCCTGGTACAGAGCCTGGAATACAGGCAGAAATTGATGAGTGTTTGTTAAATAAATAAATGCTTGAAGATAGAAAGAAATGTAATATTTTTCATGTTCTTTGTCAGTAGCTTACAAAGTTATAAACAATGTGAATATTTTTGTCTGAGCCCATGTGTCATACCTGGAATTACTAAATATTAGACTGCTCTGGGAAAATAAAAAGCAAAGCTTCCATTAAAAGAATAAAAAAATTATTTTGTGGGAATGAATTTCTTTACCAAAAATTCACTAGACACTTGCTGACCACTCTATGTCACTCTGACATTACTAGCTCAAAGATCTCAGTAAATAACTGGTTTGTAGAAAGAATCTGCTTTTGAATTTCAATGTGCAAAGTGCCTTTTGCTCAGAGGTCATGAATTTTGGTCATGAAATTCTTGTAGTAACTGAAGACATGATCAATAAATGTAGGTATCAAGGGGCTCTGTTGCCACACACTAAATCTGAGAAGCCAAGATACAATTCCTTCTTTTTAGGAAGTGAGTGGTTGATTCTCAGTGACTCGATCATCAGGCTACATGTTGTTCTGATACTGAAGCTAATTCCATGGTTTGTGTTTGATATTTTTGAGGTTTTAAAAACGATTCCCGTTTTATAGTGTTCTTGCTCTCTTTCATTCGTAGCAACAGTATGAGGAAGTCCTTTTGGAATTCTCAACTGAAGGTGGAATTGTAAAGTTAACTGACTTGGCAAACAGGCTCCCAGGTATGGAATATTCAAGGCAGCTGAGAGCCTGGACGTGCTGAAGCATCCCTCTGGCTTGGTCCCACCTCACTCGCTGCTTCCCATCTCCTTTGCTGCCGTTTCCTCCTGTGCTTTTCCTCTATTTGTTGGTGTCCCCAGAGCTCAGCGCTGGGCTCTTTGTCTCGATGTTACTCTCCTCCTAGGTTCTCCCTTCTTTATATGGCAATCACCTCTCTTCTGCACTCGAGGATCCTTTACCCCAAGCACTAGACTTCTGATGCCAGTGTCAGGGCGGGTGGTTCACTTGGAGTGTGGTCCCTTTCCCTTTCCCTCAATAATGGCTATTCTGCCTAGCTAGCAAATTAAGGTCTGTCTTGAAACAACAAAAAATAAAGTAAAATTTATGATTTGAAAAGGCTATTACTTATCATTAAAGAAGATTTCTTATGATAAATTATTTTATGATTTCAGCATAGGAAAGCTCATTTCCTGCCACACACAGCCAAATGCATTGCAGTTTGTTTTAGTTTCAAGCTTTCTGGCTCTAAATTTAAAAGTGAACTCAAGTCAACCAGAGTGCAAATTCTCCGTGTGTGGCCTGTCCTCCCTCTTTCCCTAATTTTGTAGTTGGAAACACCTTAAAAGGAAGAATAACTCCCCTTTGGGCAAAGTGAAGAAAAAATGTAAACCGCTCCTTATGCTATCTTGAATAAATGTATGTTTCCTATCATTGCACTTCGTGGTTAAGAAGAGTAAGCTCTTGAGAGAAAATGGGGAAAAGAAATAGAAAAGTATCAAAGCACATGCATAAAATCATAAAAATAGAAAAAGGACTGTGCGAGAGCTTACTGGAAAAAAAATAAGTAAACTGATTTATTTAGTTCTCATGCCAACTGAATTTTTAGTATCTCCAAGAATAGGTTGGTAAGAATAAATGGCTTTCACCATCACACTTCTCAGTATCTACAGAGTTCAGGTTGCTGTTTACTCTCCATCTCTTTGGACAATTAGTTCAATCCCCTAATTCAGTCCTCTTGTCTAGAGGACTTATTTCTTCAGCTAAGTTTCCTTTTACTCACCACAGCACAATTGCCATTCTGCCCTCCCAAGCAGAAGGAGATATTCAATCTCTCTCTCCCTCCCTCTCTCTCTCTCTCTCTCTCTCTCTCTCTCTCTCTCTCTCTCTCTCTCTCTCTCTCTCTCTCTCTCTCTCTCTCTCTCTCTCTCTCTCTCTCTCTCTCTCCTCCCTCCTCTCTTCTCTCCCCCACACCTCCACATCTGCTCAAAGGCCTATTTGAGACTCTGGAAATTCCTACAGAATTGTCCATACATAGAAACTACAAACTTTAGAAGAGCTATTATTAGGAATCACCGTGGGGTTGTAGAAGGCTTGGGAAGGATAGTACTGAGGGAGTTAGTTCTTGGGAGAGGGAGCTGATATACTTTTTAAAGAAAAACTCTGGTTTATATGCCATCTTGTGGAAAATGTCTCCATTATGCCTAGTTCCCAATTTCAGAGGTGGGTTTGGAGGTGAAAAAGGAAGGAGACGGTGTTCCTTAAGTAAGATTATGTAATATGAGTTTAATTGTCTCAGAAACAACTGGTCAGATCAGTTTATCATTTAATTTATCATTCCTGTTTTATATTTCAAAGTCACAGTCTGTGAGGCTATAACCTTTGAGCTATATGCAAAGGCACATGAATATATCATATGAGTACAAATCTCCCTGTCCCTGCTATCAAAGACTTTTGCAAAGAGTCAGGCAGCATACAGAAAGGGCTGTTAAGCAAGTGAAGTCTAAGGAGCACGTTCCTCTGCAGAAACAATAGTGTACGATCAGAAAATAGGGTAACGAATAAGGTTGAGAGTGGGTAAATCAATGCTGACGTCAACAGAGGAAAAAACAAACTAACAAACAAATGGGCAAAGAGGTGAAGGGGAAAGTTAGGGTGCCCTGAACTCTTTATAAGAACAGTAATTATGGAATGTGGAGTCTTATAAGAAGGGTGAGGCAAGTAAGTCAGCTCTCTTTTCCTTTCTGTCTTTCTTAAAAACAGCCTTATTGGGATATAATTTGCATACCATGAAGTCCACTCATTTAAAGTGTACAATTCAATAGTTTTTACACACTTGTGTAACCATCACCATAATCTAATTTTAGAACATTTGTATCATCTCCCAAGGAAACCCTAGTACCTATTAGTAGTCACTCCCATTCTCACCTCCCCGCAGCCCCTAATCTCCATTCTGTTTTCATGGATTTGCCTATTCTGGGCATTTCACATAAATGGACTCATGATATATTCTCTTCGGTGACTGGCTTCTTTCACCATGCATAATGTTTACAGGGTTCATTTATGTTGTAGTATGCATCAGTTTTTCATTGTTTTTATGGACAAATAGCATTCCATTGTATGGATGTGCCATATCTTGTTTATCCTGTCAGTTTATCAGTTGATAGACGTTCGGGCTGTTCCCACTTTTTGGCTCTTATAAATAACACTGCTGTGAACGTTCATGTACAAGTTTTTGTTTGGACTCATATTTTCATTTCTCCTGGTTAGGTACCCAGGAATGAATTTGCTGGATTATATGGTAACCCTCTGTTGAACATTTTGAGGAACTACTCAATTACTTTCCAAAGTGACTACACTATTTTACATTTCTATCAGCAAGAAGTGAGAATTCGAATTTCTCCACATCCTTGTCAACTCTTATTATTGCCTGTCTTTTGATCATAGCCATCCTAGTGAGGATGAAGTGGTGTCTCACTGTGGTTTTGATTGATATTTCTATAATGACTAATGAAATTGGAGATATTTTTATGTACTTATTAGTCATTTTTTTCTGTCTCTCTTACTACCACACATTCATTCATTATTCCCCAATCTTCTATCCTCTCCTCTCTGGAGATCTAGCACAAAACCTGGATGGGTAGGGCCTGCATCGAGAGGCCATTTCTGTGCTGAAGTTATCTCCCAAGGAAACTCAAGGACAAGTTCACTACTATTGATCCTGAACCATTAAAATTACTAATTTTGCTTTAATTCAAACCAATAGACTTTTATTATGTGCTTTGGAGGTATTTATCCTCAAACCAGTGAAATATTATGGATCTACTGACCATCAGGCTTAAAATCTAGTAGAGAATATAAATTAAGTCCATCAAGAAGTATAAAACAAGGAAGAATTAAGTAAATATCATAAGAAAAGTATGGCAGTGTGCTATGTATGGTTGAAGTGAAACCCTTCAAAATGTGCTTACCCTTTGGCTCAGCAATCCACTACTAGAAATCTATCCCAGGGAAAGAATTATGTATTTCCATAAAAGTTTAGGTACAGGGATGTCTATCTAAGTGTTATTTCTAATTGTGAAAAATCAAACAGTTCAATAAATAAAACAGGTAAATAAATAAAAATAAATTATGATACATTCATAAACTAATTATGCATTTATTTTAAATGACTTACAAATATGTTTATTACATAACATGCAGAAAGTATGGGAAACCTTCAGGGGCCAGAAAAAAGAAAGAAATGAAAACCAGAGTGGTAAACCGGTGAGCTAATGCTGCAGCTGGCCTGGGGAGAGGGTCTCGGGAGGGGCTGTCAGTTTCAGTTATCTCGGGATTTAGGTTTTGACGTTAATGTGGGAACAGGTGACAGGAGCTAGGGTCTGCTAAAGCTCCTGACTTTCCAGCTGCCTCCAGACTCCTTGAAAGACCTCAGGAGTGGGTGAGCTAGAGAGACTCCCACCCAGCAGCAGAAGTGACATGGAACTCTGTCTTGCTAGTCTCTGGGTAGCAAAAATAAATTTATTTTAAGAATCTGTAATCATGGACCTCTAAATCTAATAGGATTAGGGCCCAAATTACACTACCTGAGTTCAAGAAGAAATTTTTTAAAAATTTTACTCCTAGCCAGAGGTCTAAGGACACTGTTCAGAAGAAAAGTGGTCTGCTCTGGGACCCATGCCTGCAATGCTGATGGCACAGGTCACCAACAGAGCAAGTTCAAGGAAGACAAGCACAGAATCCACAATTCAAGACTTGTTTCTTCTACTTCGTAGATTTTCTTTTCCTACAGGATTCTTCATTTTTCAAAAGTCTGAATACAAGATCCAAATTCATTCTTATCACTTTCATCTTTAAATGTTTCTTCTTACTTCTTTTTGGCAGCCCTGAAAACCCTGCTTTGGTTAAAGGGTAAAATCATGACAAGCATATGTCAGGGAGGATGATTTCTGAGCGAAACTAAATAGGCTCTTTTTATTTGCTGAATAATAGCATGATGAAATTTTCCTTCAGATTAGAGAATAGTTTTTTGTTTTGTTTTTTAAATTTCCCTGCTTATGTTTTCTTCTTGGTGGGCATTCTGTGATTATCCCATTATTTGTAGTCTCTGGCACTCCTATTTTTGATCAGCTTCTCTGAACTGTTGTCATCTGTTTAATTAATTGCACAGCAGTTGGGTTTGGCAAATGCCCACCAGTATATCTGTAATTCCTTGTGTTGCAGCATCCTCTCAGCTTTTTACTGGCTCCATCTTTGCTTTCAGTTTCTTCTTAGTGTCTATACATGTTGCACACTCTTCTGGTATCATAGCACATCCTGCTTTAACCATCATTATTTATTCTTTGAAAGAGTTAGTGCCATTGCATTCATGACTTATAAAAAAATGTATTATTACTATTGTTGGAATAAGACTACCACCACTTTTGGAATTTTCAGTTTTAGGTTTCTGCTGACTTGTACGCCTTCAGTGACAGGGTCACATATTTTAATGGAAACTACATTTTTCTGAAGATGTGTTCATTACTTTAGAAACTCATCTGGCTGGATATTCTTGTTTTTGTTCTTTCAGATCATTTTACCTTTAAGTTTACTTTTAAGTTGCAGAGGTAGTGCCCTCCACAACAGGAGTTCTCTAGATTGCAATGAAGGAGTGAGAAGCAGGGAAACATGTCTTGCGAGAGAGTATTTAAGATCATGAGGACAATTCATCTAAAAAACCAGAACACCCAGGAAAGCCATCAGGGCACTCCCCAAATATTGGGATAAAGGGGGAAAGGGAGAATCGATGGAAGAAGCTCTAGCTTTAATATGCGGAAGAGAATGTTACTCAACCGTTCAAAAACCAGATGGACAAAACTGCAGATGAAGTACTTTTTGTCAGTTGAGTTTGAAGGATCAGACAGAGTCTGCAAGCCCACAACCTCAGGCTTTGCTCCCTTCTAGACCTGCACAATATACATTCCATAATAGAAAGAAAAAAAAACAAGTGTGTGAATTATATACAGAGTTCTCATAAAATTTAATTGATTTAATTATGAGATTGAAGCTTGGAAATAGGGTGCCATTATATTTTATGCCCATTTTTGTCTCTTACCTTGAGGGGAAGAGAATTCTGTGATGTCGTTAATGTTCTTTTTATGATTTAAATGTCCTTACCTTGGGGACATCAAGTGGAAAAATAAGACAGCACTTTGGACAAGTAGCTTATATTTCCTCTCTATTCTTTGAAACAGTCATTAAAGTATCCAAGTTAGGAAATATGAAAGGTATTTGTTTCTAAGAAATATAAATTCATCTATAATGCACATATTAATGCACTCATGGACATGATAGGTTCTTTGTCAACGCCTAAAGAAATTTCATTATAGCTTCTAAACCAGAGAAAGTTTCTCTTATAAAGAGAAACCCTTATAAGAAAAGGAGGCAGAAAGAAAAATAGCAAACCCTGATTAACTGTCAATTGTCCCACAATCCACAATGGGGCACTATTGAGTTTTGTAAGTTGCCCTTTCAATGGACAGAAAGAGAACCTTGATACAAATGATCACCTAAAAGGCAATAGTTTCTCATAAATGAATTACATAATATGTATTTTTCTTAAGTGAAGATAACACGTCCTCACCAAATTACTGAATATATAATTATAATATAATATAATTGTAATATAATATGACCTCACTTCAAAAGTGCCACAATCTCCTGTTAAATGGTATTAATTGGGCCTGACTTCTTTGGAGATGTGAACAAACAGAGAAATTTAAAAGTAATGCAAGTGGTGTGCTATATTAAAAATCCTAAGTTTTGCATTTGTGAGTATGGAAAGAGCAATTTCAGTCATTAGGTTATTTTTAAGTGTTCCAAAAGCCCTAAAATCCCATCAACTTTGAGTCTTTTTATATATAATGCTGTGTACCAATATTAAGATGAGATGGTGTGATATACAAATAACCTGTGATTTCAGGTCATTTGGTGAATATAGCAGACTGGTTGCTGGGCATTGTGTATATGGATGGAATAATTAATTTATTGGTTTTATCTTCTTTTACAGTTGTTCTTTTGTCATCATTAATGAATGTACTTAGGTATGTATTTTTCTTACTGATGTTTTTGTTTCCTTTTAGATGAAATGTCTCTTACATAAGAGAGCAATTTTGAAAAGAAAGGGGAAAAATACATGTGGTACGTAAGACATGTTTTCATTTCTATGTATTACTTCAGAGAGGGGACCCATGTATTCTGGTGGCACCTATCCATCTTAGCCTATTGGTAAAATCACCTACCCCAGGGATGAACACATTGCAGAGAGACATGGTACATCCAGGGAGGAGGAGAGAACAAGTGAAAATCTATACTGAGAGATAGTGCAAACATTTCCTAAGTCTCACTTCCTCCCATAGCCTTTTCTAACCTTCCCAGTCCTTACTGATTTTACAAATGTATGGCATTTAGAGACACAAGGAGTTGCAGAGGACACTCAATCTAAACTTTTATTCAGTGGGATCTAAAGTATCCTTGAAAGAAAGCTATTTGGCTTCTGCCTACCTACACTCAGGGAAACACAGTGCTTTGCCTGTCAGAGCAGCCTGTTCAAATGGCATGTTCTTAAGGATCTTGTCCCTATTGCCTTGAGAGGTTCTATGTCATTTTTATGTTGTTTCCAATATGCTGGTCTCGGGGTGCCATCATTGCTGTAATAACCCTTCCATCTAGCTCCCCTGTGGAATGAGACCTCTTGGAAGAAAGGACAGTGCATTAGTCATTATCACATCCCTGACACAATGCCTAGAGAATAACAGCCCTTGAAGAAATGTTGGTTGCTGCATTAATATTTCTGGGGACTGGAATGGCTTGTGAGTCCAGCCTTTCCATCATCGTTCTGTTACTATTCTCACCTGAGCACAATGCAACTCTTCCTTAAAGACTGTCACATGCGTATACCAACTAGAGCTAATTTCATGGCTAGAAAAACAGCCGAAGTTTGGTTTTTTCCCCCCCTCAGGGATTTAAAGTCTAGTTTGGATTATTAAAAGATGAAGGCCAATTTTTAATAATCCAAACAAGACTTCTTCTGGGATGAATATCAGGCTCATTGGTCTGTGGCTTCTGCATAAGGGCTTGTTCTCCTCTTTGAAGCTCTGGCTACCTGACACAGTCCTCCGGTTGTGATCCTTGTAACACCTACCTTGGATGGATTTCTTGTGCACTGTCATCCGTTAAGACTGAGACCAATTCATTTGGCATATTACCTCCTCCTACCTGTCGAGGGCATGTTTTCCCTTTTGAAAAAGATTCCACTTAACTGAAGAATAAGGAAAGACAAAGTAGCCTAATAGGCCTGGCTTGTCCCAGTCATCAGCACTTTGCAAGTTGTACTTGCTTGTTTCCTGCTTGTTATTGTCTCTTTCACCTCGCTGTATTCTCCACCGCCTGGCAGGGACTGTGCTGTGCTCACCACTCTCCTTCCGGCATCTAGCACAGTGCCTGGCACAGTGGGCATTTAATGGATGACACTTGTTGAGTCAAAGAAGGAATGCATACGTAAGTGAATAATAAATGTCATTGTCAAATCAGTGGGTTATTGAAGAATTGTTTGGGCAGCAGAATCGTTCTTTGGAACAAAAAAAATAGCACTAACTCCTTATCTTCTTACACAAAACTAAATTTTAAGGTTGATCAAAGTTTTAAATTTAAATTGCAAAATCATAACATTTTGTAAAGAAAACATAAGTGAATGTTTTTATATATCTTGTAAGCCAATACATTAGTACTGTAAGATTTCAGTGATACCTTACAAATTGCTTTTATTTTAAAATTTTTTTTAAATTAAAATCTATTGGGGTGACAATGGTTCATAAAATTACATAGGTTTCAACTGTATAATTCTCTAATCCATCATCTATATATCACATTGTGTGTTCACCACCCAGAGTCAGTTCTCCTTCCATCACCATGTATTTGACCCCATTTACCCTTATCTACCACACCCTCCCAGAAATTGCTTTTATCTTATATTAAAATTTTCAAATCACTCTAGTTTATGTTAAAATATATTTTTGAATTGATTATATAAAAACCTAATGCCATTAGCAACATCATTGTCCCTTGTCTTTCGATGCATGTTGCTGTAACAGAGACCATCCCAAAGGCAATGGCTTAAACAAGATAGGAGAATATTTTCCTTTGTAAAAAGTTACTGAGCTAAGTAGTTTAAGGTTGGTAGGGCAACCCTGCAAGCTCAACTTGCCTCTTCCATTTCCCAGCCAATGGGAAGAAGGAAATGTAAAGGGAAACATAGGCTATTTCATTCTGTGGTCAGCCTAGAGGTTATTCACGTGGACATGCATGCATCCTTTTTGTTCCTATTCCACTTACCGGGAATATGGCCATGCCTAGCTGCAAGGGATCCTGGGAAATATAGTCTTTAATTGGACAATCGTATTCCAAGTTCAGATTCAGTAATTCCATTATTAAAAAACAAAGAGAATGATTATTTATGGACATCTTGGAATTTTCTTCTCATTCATGTGTTGCCTTATCTTAGTTTTTAAAATTAGTTTTAGCTGGATTTTTTTCCCTTCTGAAACTCAAAAGTCAAAGTTCACAGGGAGTGTTATACTTTCCTTGCCACTATCATTTCACCCAATCTTTGCAAAAATTTATACACTCCATCTTGTGTTAGGAAACTCATTGCCCTTATGATATGAACTAATTCAGAAAGCCAAGCCAGATATTTCAGTACCATCTATGTCCCCAATATTCATTTTCAAGCCCCCTTTGCCTCTCCCAAAATCATGTCCATCAATCTGATTTTGTTGAGGAGGAGTTAGCACACTTTTTTCTGTAAAGGAAAATATGGTCATACATGGTCTCTGTAGCATGCTTTTTTTGTTTGTTTTACTCTTTAAAATGTAAAATTTATCATTATCTTTCAGACTGTACAAAAACAGGCTGCTGGGCTGCAATAGGTACAAATGTGATAGTTTAAGAAATGGTAATGTGTGTCTGTATATTTGCCTTGAACAGTGAGGGAGAGTAAGTTAAGGTGTCCTGTACCAGATGGAATATATCAAAGAACTACAAGGGACATCTTGCTACATCTGAGCAGTGACTACAGATCTGTAACCCTGATATAGATATGTTTGCTGCTAGACACTGAGTTTGATGGCCAAAAATTATGATATAGTCAGTATTTATATCATGCTATATTTATACCATATCACCAGAATGAAAGTTGCAGTTTGTCACATATACCTCAGTGTCTTTTTAAATGTTATAAACATCAATCCACCTACACATACCTTTGTTAGAAGAATGCTGATGATACCCTCATAAGCTCAGACAATACAACTGAGAAATGATTTTCTAATTCCTAACTTAAAAATACCCACAGATCGCAATCTCTCTGAGTACGCATTAAATCATTCATTATATGATTAATCAACAAGGGTTTATTGAACACCTATCATATATACCAGGCACTGTACTAGATTCTGGGAATGCAACAATGAAAAAACAAAGCCCATACTCTCCATAGGGGGCTCACATTCTAGAGGTGTGACATGGACAATAAATAAATAAGCACATTCATTAAAAACATGTTGAGTGCTGACAAGTGCTATGAAGAAACATAAAGCAGGGGGTTAAGGAAATAGATACTGTTTAAAGGGGCTATCTTAGAATAGTCAGGAATCTCTATGATGAGGTGAGAGATAGACTAAGCCAAAATGCAGTCAGGGACCAAGCTATGCAGGAATCTGGGGAACAAGTGCAAAGGCTTTCAGTCAGGAGGAGTGGTCAGAAAGGGGTCAGCTGTCTGGAGTGGAGCGTGAAAGGGGAGGATGTTATAAGAAGGTCAGAAGGCGAATGTAGCCAGGTAGCTTCGAGCCTTGTAATTCATTGTAAGGACTTTGGATTTTATTTAGAGTGAGATGGATAGCCTGTGGAGGGTTTTGAGCAAAGAAGGGTTTTGATCTGACTTCGGTTTAAAGGAGCACTCCAGTTGCTGTGTAGATAATAGGCTAAAGGCAAGGGTAGAAGCAGGGACACTGAATGGGATGTTATTACAATTGCGCAGAGAGAGATGACAGTGGTTAGACTGTGGTGATAGGCAATGCAACTGTTTTCATGTGGCTCGGCACACACGAAGTAGATTTGTCTTTTATTGTATATATTTCTAATCCTGGAGGGACCCAGTACCACCTAATTGTCTATCCCAGAATAGATGTTGTTATTGAAGTTGCCAAGGCCTCTTTCAATGGAAAATACAGGCTAATTAGACTAGGATTTATTATCTGGTTTATTTTTATATCTCAAAATCTAGACATTGTCATGTTGTTATTACTAATAAAGAGTCCTGGCTATAAACTGGGATGACTTCATGAAGCAGTGTGCTTCCTTTAATATTGAAGAGTTGATGGAACTATTTAGAGCTGAGTTATGTAGAACACTACCCTTTCAGCGATGGCTTGATTTTCAATCCTGGGCCTACATCGTGGGATTGCTTTGTTGTAATAAGGAGCCAACACAATCAAACGTAACTCTATGCCTAACAATGCAAGGCAACGACTGCATATAAACAAAGCTAAGCTCACAGTGGATTCTCAGTTAATTGTTGTGAATGACAACTGAGCGATGCATTTTAGCCTTGAAAAAGTAACGTGTTCAAGTACTGAAGATGCCATAGTAAATTAGAGGACTATGAGTATCCTCCAAATTAATGTACTTTTCTAATTTGCTGCCAGGGAATGGCTTAGGTGCAGAGTGAGTGAGGCTTATTATTTTTAACTCTGCCTTCTATTTTTCTGCCATTTTTGAAGTTCACTTCAACACTAAGTTTGGATTTCTTTTTTTCCTTTTCAACATTCCCCAAACTGAGTTACTAGTTGATCTTGGGGTGGTGGCTTCTCTTAAAAAAACAAAAAAGGGGCTATCTTATCAACAATTTAGTGCCAGAGAGATAATAGTGTTTGATGACTGTATGCAAAGGATTTGATAGATTGTTTTATTAAATTACTTGGAATTGTTTGCTTGGTTATTAGTTTTCTTTTTATGAAAGGCACTCACTGACATTATCACCTCATACTCATTAGGATGGTCACTATAAAAAAAACAGTAAATACTGCTACAAGAAACATTTTATTCAACCTCCTGCACAAAGGACAGAAGTTGGGATGTCTGATTAAACTGATAATAGTTTCTTTCTTACTTTTTTTTTTAAAGATTTTTATTGGGGAATTGGGGGAGGGAAGAGCATTGGGGAATCAGGGAAGTGGGACAGAAAAGTTGCTGTCCTTTTGTTCTTCAGTCTAGTTGTGGAGGACGTCGCTTCACTGGCCCATGTTGGTATTATCATTGCACTCTTCCTGGGTGAGGCAGTCGCTCGCTGGCCATTGGACAGCCACTCACCACTGCTCACAGCAGCTCACACCGGCTGCCAGCCACCCACGGTAGCTCATGGCAGCCCACTGAAGCCTATGCCGTCGCTGGCGACTCACAGCAGCCCAGCTCCAGGTTGAGCTGTTGTTCATCATCTTAGCTGTAGAGGGCGCAGCGTCACTGGCCCATGTGGGATCCAAACCAGGGCCCTGCTGCTCAGAGCTGGTGTCCCAAGCCAACTCTTAACCAGCGCACCACTTGGCGTCCCTGATAATAGTTTATTTCTAATTATCAAAAGAAACATTGGGGCCGGCTGAGTGGCTCAGTTGGTTAAGAGCTCGCTCAAGAGTTTGAGCTCTGAGCAACAGCGGTTC
>NW_017731466.1:992569-1023065 GCF_001890085.2 Hipposideros armiger | reverse complement strand
AAAAAAAAAAAAAAAAAAAAAAAAAAAAAAAGAAACATGGTAAATAACAAGTGTTAGCAGGGATGTAGAGAAATTAGAATCCTTGTGCACTGTTGATGGTAATGTGAAATGGTGCAGCTGCTATGGAAAACAAAATGGAGGTTTCTCAAAAATTTTTAAATAAAATTACCATATGATCCAGCAATCCTACTACTGGGTATATACTCCAAAGAATTGAAAACAGCATCTCAAAGAGATATTTTTACACAGCCGTGTTCATTGCAATATTATTCACAATAGCCAAGCGGTGGCCAAATGGAAGAAGCACCAAAATGTCCATTGACACTGAATAGATAAAGAAAATGTAATATATAAATCCAATGGAATATAATTCAGCCTAAATGAGGGAAATCCTGTCCAATGCTATGACATGGGTGATCCTGGAGGATATTATACTAAGTGAAATAAGCCAATCACAGAAAGACAAATAAAGCATGATTCCACTGATATGAAGGAGTTGAGAATAGTCTAACTCACAGAGACGGAAAGTAGAGCAGTGGTTACCAGGAGTTGGGGGAAGGGGGAAAACACAATTGTTTAACAGATGGAGAGTTTCAGTTTTGCAGTATGAGAAAGTTCTAAATATTTAGTGCATAGCAGTGTGCATAGTTAACCACTAATGCACTGCGCACTTAAAAATGGTTGAGATGGTAAAGAAAAAAGATAAATGTTATTGAAAAAGTCTTATAGCTTTGATGGAAAATAGTCCTCTTTGGTTTTAGGCAAACGTGTTTTAAGGAAATGAGATGCAGACCGTTGTCTATTAGATTTACATGTTTCATAAGCTTTTGTAAAAATAAATGGATTTCTCACACAGGCTTCTTCTCTGCTCCCTTGTTACCACCTGGGTGGTTTGGGTATGGGGAGGAATAAGATCCTTGAAATTGAATAAAATTATATAAATAATTTTTTTAAAAGGCAATGAGGAGTGATTGCTGATCTATAGAAATGAAGAATTTACAAGACAGTTAATCTCTAGCTCTCTCTGATTAAATGAATCTATTTTTGTACTTCTGGCCTTGGCATGAAACAAACCCCTGAAGTTACAGTGACTCATAAATAACCTTAGTGAAGCATTCAGTCAGTGACCTGGCAGGTTGCAGATTGTCAATAGACGTGATGGAGTATAAAGGCCTCTTGACAACAGCTGTGCTTGCGCTGGGGGCCCACCCCTACAAAACACATGCTACCTCTGCAGGGAAACCTCTGCCTGTAACTCCGTGGTGGGCACCAGAGCTTGATGCGCAAAGTTGAGGCTTTAGTGAGGACTCATACCTTTCCCCAATGGCCATGAATTTACTAAGTTGGAGAGAATCGTACATCTGCAATTGTTGATGGACAGCAGGCTTTCCAGCCAAGGATATTATTGGCCCTTAGTTGTCTTAAACTCAGGTTCCTGAATTGACTTTACTTGAAAATAGGCTGCGTTATTCAGGTGCTCAGAGTCACCGTTTATTGTTATGGAATGTGTGAATTAGTTTTTAGTTTTAACCTCTATCAGGGCATCAGGCTTTAGGTTAGTCTTGGGCAGCCTCTGACCTTGGGCCACATGCTGCCTGTCTTACCCTTGCCATGGGGCCCATGATCTAACTTCAGAGAGAAAGATTGGAAAGCTGCCTCCATCTTGCTGCTTCCTGAATAGATCCAGATAACAACATTGTGATGGCTAAAAGGAGGGTTATTTTTCTCACTGGTACTCTAGTTTTCAATATAGCAGATAATCTAAATTGTAATACTACACATTTTCCATGGACAAAATACAATGATTTTTATTTAAAATGAAATAATAGTATATTTTTTTTTCATTGCTTTCCCTGGATTTAATTTTTCCTTTTCATTTTCTTTTTTCTTCTTTCTTCTTGTTTTCCTTCTCTCTCTCTCTCTCTCTCTCTCTCTATTTTATATATATATATAAAATCTCTCTTTGTTTCTGTCTTCCCCCCTCTCTTTAGATACAAATTGAGTCAGTTTGGAATAGAAGTCTGGAGTTTGAATTCTAGAATCCAACAATCCCAACTGGGCTGTCACTAGCTGTGTAATTCAAATCCCCTCAATGCATCTTTTTCTCCTCTTACAGGATAAAGATGGTGACTGTGTACCCTTTTAGAGTTGCTCTTATGATCATATGAGATGTTTTGTGCATGGCCTAGAACAGGGGTTGGCAAACTGCGGCTCGCGAGCCACATGCGGCTCTTTGGGTACGTTCCATCTCAAAAGTTTGCCGACCCCTGGAAGAGCCAATCCTGTCCCTCACAATTTAAAAATTATTCGAGAGCCATAAATATATTTTTACATAATCACTGTTATGTGAATAAGATCCTTTAAAAATTTTATAAGTGAAACTATGATAGTTTTATTTTCATTTTCAGTTTTACTTCAGAGCCACATGCTCGTGAGCCATAGTTTGCTGACCCCTGGCGGCTCTTCCGTCTCAAAAGTTTGCCGACCCCTGGCCTATAATAAGCACTTGATAAATGGAAGCTACTATACAGTATTAATATGTTGGGCCATATGGTATAAGCAACATCAAGAACATTTATTTGGAGTAGGAAAAAAAGGGAAAAGTTTGTAAGAGCAACCCATAGGCTAGATGATCATGGCAAAACTGTTCAGGCAGATCTTGAAACTTTGTAAATTAGTTACACAGGAAAAAACAGTGAGAAGTGGTGAAAATATATAATTTTAGTCAATGAGACAAGAATAAGACTGTTTCATTAAATGAACAAAAATTAGTTCAGGCCATAAGCCACAACAAGGTAATTTTCATCACCATAAGTAGCATTTATATTGGTAAGGCTCTTTTAAGAGATGACATTTCTTTGAAGTATATCAGAGACCAGAAAAATTTTGAGCTTAAAGATCACCTGGTTCAACTCAATCATTTCACACGTGAAGAGACTAGGGTTCCAAGAGCGTAAGCACATTGCCTAAGGTTACATATCTCCTGATGGAAAAGCTTGGCCAGATCATGGGTTCCCTGACCGGATCCCAGGGGGCCATCCTCTGGGAGCACACAGCTCCCGAGATGTAACCAGATCAGAAAACCCAGCGAACTCTCATGCTGGGGTGAGAACAACTTTGCATTCATATCAGGGATCACTTTCACACCTAGAATTCAAAGCATCTAGAAACATATCATGAGCCCTGTTTTCCAAATAGAAAAATAGGAACAAAGATTGGCTCTAGGTTGACTGGTTTTTTTTGCCCAGCTTCAGGCTCCATAAATACACCCCTCAAGCCCAGGCAAGCTGGTATGTTAACCTGTGGCAGGTATATGCCCCTCATTCTGGGGTACCTTTCAGTTTGCTTTACATTGCACGCTGCTGTGTTCCTTCATCATTGTCCCCTCCATGCCAAACATAAGATTCCCCAAAGGGGAGTATTTTTGGTTGTTGTTGCTCATAGCCAGATCCCCAGCTTCTTGAACAGTGCCTGGCATGTATTCTATGATCAGTGAATTCTTCTTGAATGAATGAACAAAAAAATTGATACCCTGGGTTTCTCCATCTAGCCATTTGGATTGACAGATGCATTTTGGGCCGTATGTCTAGGCTCGGATTTTGAGACTTCTATGATATGTTAGCCAGTTTCATGCTCTGCACCCTTAGGTAACAGGAGCCTGCTCTCGGAGTACACCCTGGGTGCCAGGACACAACCTTCTGAGCACATTCCCTTCTCCAACCGAGTCTGACAAGAAAGAGGGTAAGACAGGGTATGCCCTAGAAGATTGGACTTTTATATTTCAGTGGTGTTAAAGGTAATCGTCCAAACCCTGTACATTGAAGAACTCTGTTGATGCTTCACTAGTGAAGTCAGGGAAGTTGACCGACTCTCTGAGAGAAGGAATAAAACCAAGCGTCCATATATATAACCACAGTGAATCCAAACAGGATTTCTTTCCAGTGTGCTCATCCAACCACCATTATCAAGGCTAACTTGGGCCGGCCGATTGGCTCAGTTGGTTAAGAGCTTGCTCAGGAGTGCGAGCTCTGAGCAACAGTGGTTTGAGTCCTGGCCCAAGCTGAGCTATCGCTGAGCTGCCAACAGGTAGCAGGATGGCTCAGCTAAAAAAAAAAAAAAAGACTAACTCACCCTTCAGACTGGGTGGTTGAGGTTTCCTGTAGCCTGAAGTTGGCCCTTGATATTCATTCGAAGCTTATTTCATCAGTATATATACATTGTGTAATCACTGCTATCCCTGAGTTGGACAGCAAAATAGCTTTAGGCTTTTGCTCTGTTTCATTAAGCCGTTCAGCTTTAGTCTCTCCGGTGAAGCGGTCCTCCAGTCAACAGCCTACATGTATGAACAGCAAACCCTCCACAAAGACTGCCTTATGCAGAACTGCTGCATCTCCTGACTCCCAATGTTGTCACAAGTTTAGATTATTTACAGGTCATCGGGTGGTTGGCTTAAGACAGGAAGTCTCAAGAAATGTTTTGCAAATAGCTTATTATCAGAGGAAATGTCAGCTGAGTCAGGGGCATTGTTCCTTAAATGGACCTGGGTGTTGAAGGATTTAATTAGGGTGCGTAGTTGAAGCAGGACAAAGATGGTTTTTCCTTGGGGACCTATGTACTCTGTGAAAAGGCCAAAACAGAAATGCTTATGCAATGACTTTCTTCCTAAAAATTCGGAGCACTTCAAAAATTCCCATGGATTGTATTCTCACCCTAACTCTGAAGGTTAGAAAAATTATGATGCAAATATGTTTTTAGGGCAGTTCCATGTATGTCCATAACTCCTTTTATAGCAATGTCTAGTCATTAGAAAAACAAAATTTATTAAGCACCATCACCAAATATTTTCAAGGGCTGCAAATGCAAACCTTGTGCTGGGAGAAGAAAGTATTTATAGAGATATTGTGAGGATTTCAAAAATGATCAGCCCACTAAGTCTTCTTACAACTCCTATTTTTCAATTTCAACATTTAAGTACTGTATATTTCCACTTGTCTTGTCCTGAATGGAGACATAAAAAGTCTTTTATTGTAGTGGATTTTGCTTCTTCCCATCATGTCTTCTTTATGAAAGTAGGTATTATGTTATTTGGTACATAGATACTTACAGCTGTCACATGTGACTTGGAGACTCTAACATAAAGCAGCTCTATCCAATGGAACTTTCTGAGATGATGGAAATGGTTTCTGCACTATTTAAATTAATTAAATAAAATTAGCAATTCAGTTCCTCAGTCATATTACCCCACATTTGAAATACTCAATACCTATAAGTTGCTAGTGGCTCCTGAACTGGACAGCATAGTTATATAGTATTTTCTTTGTATGGCATAATACTTTGGCTTGAATTCTACCTTGCCCCATAACAAACCCTTAACCCCTGTTCTCTTTTTGTTAGCTTTTGACTGGCACAACTGTGCCTAAGCTTTTATTTTTAACCTTTCTGAATCCCTTTTTTAAGGCAAGTCTCTTGTATAGAGCATAGAGTTGAACCCTGCTTTTATCTTAGGTTAATTAACGCCAGTTACTTTTATTGATATAACCCCTGTCTGATCTCACTTCTTTCATTTTTAAATACATCCTATAAATACTAGTAATCCCCCCCTCTCCTTAGTGTGTACTGGTTTCATGCTTCTGAACAAAATCAAATTAACTCGCACCCTTTTTCTTTACTCAACTCTCATCTGCTTTCCAATATTAGCCAATAATATTATCTTTTGTAGGCTGTATCTTTGTTTCTTAGGCATCTACAATTCCACTTGTTGGCATTAAATGGTATCCTATGATTCCTTCCAATTACTCATGATGCAATTAATGTTATTCTACTTACCCCATTCTTTCTCCCCTTTTTCCTCTAACATTTTATTATTAAAATTTCCAAACCTACAGCAAAGTTGAAAGAATTCTTACAGTGAACATCCATATACTCACCACCTAGATGCTATCATTAATATATTACTATATTGGCTTTATGTGTCCATTTATCCATCCTTCTAGCCATCTGTCAATTCATCTCATTTTTTGATACTCTTCAAAGTAAATTGCAGACATTTTTAGTACATTTACCCTCAATACCTCAGTATACATATCACTAACTAGAGTTTAATATTCATTCAAAGTATTTTTCTCTTGGTGTAAAATTTACATGCTGTAGAATACTCAAATCTTGAACATACCTTTGGTAGCTTTAAAAATTGCATACACCTGTGTCACCCAACCCCCTAACAAGGCATAGAACATTGCCATTACCCCCCAGAAAGTTCTATCATGCTCTTTCTAAGTCAATCCCCACTCATCTCCCAGAGGCAAACTTCTGATTATTTTTCTACCATGAATTAGTTTTACCCGTTTTGGAACTTCACAGAAATAAAGTCATGCAGCATGTACTCTTTTAGGCAAGGTTTCTTTCACTCAGCATAAGGTCTTTGCGATTCGTTCATATGGCTGCTTGTGTCAGTGATTTAGTCCTAATTATTGCTCAGTATTTCACTGTAAGAACGTAGGGCAGTTTGTTGTATATTCTCTTATTAATGTATACTTTGTTCCAATTTGGAGTTATGATGAGTAAAGCTTCTGTGAAGATTTTTGTACGAGTGTTTTGTGAGCTTTTAAGTTTTCTCTTTGGTCAGTACCTAGAAGTAAAATTACTGGGTCGTAGGGTATGACATAGGTAGGCGTATGTTTATACATAGGTGTATGTTTAGTTTATAAGAAACTTTGAGACCATTTCCCTATTGGTTATACGATTTTATAACCATACGAACAATGTATCAGAGTGTGGGTTCTCCACATCCTTGTCAACATGTGGTGTTGTCAATCTTTTAAAATTTTAGCCATTCTGGTAGATGAGCATGTGGTATCTTACTATGGTTTTAATTTTCATTTCTCTGATGACTAATGGTCTTGAACACTCTTCATTTGCTTATTGGTCATTTGCATATTTTATTTTATGAAGGGTGTGTTAAAATTTTTTGCCCATTTTAAAATTGTTTGTCTTTTTACTACTGAGTAGGATGTTTGGTTATTTGCTCTAATACACTGGATATCAGTTATTTGCCTGATATATATTTTGTGAATATTTTCTTCTAATCTGTGGCTTACTTATTTATATTCGTAATGATATTATCTTTTGATAAGGAGACATTTCTAGTTTGTTGACATTTAACTGATTATTTTAAAAAATATATAGTTATTGTCTGTGAAGCTTTTGCCTACCCCCAAGTTACTAAAACATTTTTTTATGCTATCTTCTAAATGCTTTATTGTTTTAGCTTTTACATTTTGGTTTATAATCCCATTTTCTCTCCCTTTTCTGCCCATATTTTGTTAGATGTGTTATTTCTACACTATCAGAGCATATAGCATTTGCATATTATGTTTCCACCCTTATTTCCGAATTTATTTTTGTCCTATTTCTAAATATGTTTATGTCCACCGGTTCCTTTGCCAGTATTTCCCCAGTCATCTCATGGTTGGTAAAGCTTATCCTCTAGTAGGTTTTAGAGAAGGGTATATGGGTACAATATTCTCTGATTCTTAGCCTCAACACTGAGGGACAGTTGGGATTAATAAAACATGTTTGGTTCATACTTTCTTCCTTTGAGTAATGTTTTAAATATTACTTATGTTTCATTGTTTATTTGCCAAAGGATTACAATTATTTAGGCACTGGAAGGAAAATTCATTTATTTTAGGCTATTTTCTAAAGATATACACACAACAATTTCACCTTCATATATCTTCAGGTCCATGCAAATGGGCTGCCCTATGGATTTCTTCAGTGCTTGGGGTCAGTACAAACCTCTCATTTGTAAAATTGGATTTCTGTGAGTTTTGAATTTGTGTATACCTGTGAAAACAATAATAAATATAAGGTACTGTATAAATGTATGCAATAAAAATAATAACACTATTCACTATTTTTATAGTGAGAGGATTACATCTAAGAAGGTCGGGGGAGTGAGGGAGGTTCCCTAAATAAAAGCTAGAATTCTAAGGCTAGAAATACTATGAATAGTTATTAAGTTTGTCACGTCCAGCGTGGCAAGGGCAAATAGGTTTCTCTTAAGGGGCAACGCAGATTGAATAAGAGCAAGAGACAAAAGTAAGATTAAGAGTGAGACCAAGGGACTCAGCCAGAGAAGACTGAGTGAGCCCCGAATCGGGTCAGCGCATGGCTTTTATTGAGTAGTTTGTAAAGAAGTGAAACTGCTGTCAATCAATTTGCAACCGTGTGACTTATGTGTGCCTTAAGACCTTTTCCATTAACATTCCCATTGTGTTCCAGCATATCCTATGCCTTCACACTTCCGCCACATAGCCCCAAGACACTTTGTTACTGTGTCCTCCCAGGGGAAACAACTGATATCATTCCATCAGGTTTCCAGTCACCTGAGACACTCCCCGAGAGAGCTTTACAGATATCATTCCATCCGGCCTCAGTTTTCCGAGACACTCCCTCGACTAATGGGTCAGAGGCTAATGCAGGGGGGGTGGTAACGGAATCGGCTATAATGCAACAAAGTTGATAACTCAAAGTTTAGATAATTTTGTTTCATATATAAACTTGGGACCCAGATGTGAATTAAACCTCAATGATTGATTCTTAGGAAATCTTTGAGTAATTAATTACAAGTTGGGTAACAAAGCTGAATTCATGTTTTTCCCCCCAATTAAATCTTTCCACATTGGGTTCTTCCTTATTTAGCAGGTCCATATAGGAATATGTGAGGAATGAGGAATCCATTATCTGAAAATGCATTAAAGATTTAAAAATGTCTCTCGAGAATAGCCAAGCACAGACACTAGCATCTGATCTCATGATCTCACTGGGTTAATGTGAGATAATCCATGGAATTCAATTTGCTTCTCTATTTATGTAATATTAACATCACAATATGCTTTCCAAACGCACACCATCTGATATTAAAAAAAATAAAATGATGTAATAACATAGAGGAAATTTTAAAAATTATGTAACTTAAAATATGCTGGAATTCTTACATATTTGCTTGTATATAAAAGATTGAATTCATGCAACACCACGTTGGCAGCTGATGAGCCAAGACTAAGAATATGGGAGTTTTGCACCTTTCACATGAGTAAAAGGCCTAAGGTTTTCCTGAAGACAGTTAATCTGTTGACTCGGGGAAAAAAACTAACTACATGGAATCTTTGTACTCAACGGAAATTTTAATTTAACAGTGGAAATCAATATGTTTAATGTTCCTTCTTATCCAACTCATACATGCTGCTAAAATATAAAAAAAATACAATTGTATATAAAATAGAAAGTGAAAGCATTCTACCATCCCCACTGCTGCCCCCATAACTGATCTCATGCCACAGAGAAATCACTTAATATTAATAACTTAGTGTTTTAGACCTTATATTAATACGTTACATAGGATACATTTAAAAACTGTATAAAATTTTGCATGAATAAAATCTGTAATCTTATCTTTTTTCATTCAACACCATATCTTATCCCATTAAATCCTTTTAAATGGGATTTATAGTATTCAGCATGCCATTGTATGAATGTGCCTTAATTGAGTTAATTAATCTCCTGCTGATGGATAGTCATGTTCCCAGTTTTTTCATATTATAAACCACACCGTGATAAACATTCTTATACATATATTTATCTACTAGGAGAATTTATTGTATTTTTTTAGAAGTGAAATTTTGAGTTGAAAAGGAATGTCTATTTTCAATTTTGACATGTAATGCTAAATTGTACTTTCGGGTTGTTATGGGCCTCAGGACTTTGCTTGGCTTGAAAGATGACTAATAATAGAAAATTAAAAATTTAAGATATTGAGGCCACATTGACATTAATACGTATTATTAAATTCTTATTTTTGTTATGAAAGAGATAATAGTACTGGTGAGAGAATTTAAGGTATTGCTCAACTATTGTACAACATGCAGAGGTAATGAAATGGAAGAGATACTCCTCACCTTTTTATAAAATAGGGATAAAAGTACTTAGCGCAGAGAGCTGTTGTGATGATTTAAACAAGATAATAAAAACTAAATTTAACAAGATAATAAAAGTTAAAACTCCTAGACTAGTACCTGGCACATAGTAGGTACTCAGCAAACTATTACTGCTATTTCTCTAAAGAGAATTTGTTCTCATAGGAGAGCGCTCTTTTAGCCCTCACAGTCACATTTTAAATAACTCCTTTTGGCTTCTGCTTTATTCAAGTATGATATGAGACCCTTGGTAAATAGTACTGTTTAGTGTGAACAAGAAAAAGTTGTGAAGTCTTTAAGATGGAGGAATCAAATTTTATGCTACCAACTATGGGAAGCTAGGGGTTACTAGTCAAGGCAAAAAGTTGGAGTCAGGAGCATCTGTCATATGCCAAAGGTCAGCGCCTGCAGGACGAGAGGTGCCAGCACAGGCTCCGATGTCAGGAGGTGAAAGCAAGCCAGAGTCAACAAGCAAGATGATTCACAGGTAACAGGACACCCACATTTCCGGAGTCATAAGAAGCCAGGGGCCTGGCCCCACAACCATGGAAAGGCTCAAGCCCAGAGCTGGCTCAGACCAAGGCACAAATCTAAAGGTCTGAAGTTCAAGGTAGCCAGCCAGGAGCACAGGGGAACCGAAGAACATCTCCATGCCAAGGAGACTTGCTGATAGCTATTTTTGAGTTCTTACAGGCTTGTATGGGTCAGAGGGTCAGAAGCCAATCACAAAAGAGCTTATTTAGGTCCTCCAGGTACAAGTAGGTGTGGGGCAGCAGAAAGTTAGATCGGATAGAGGAAGAAGAAAGAAATAAACTTGATGTGATAGTTGTAGCACACTGTGACAAAACCCTCCTACAGCAACGCCATTAGAAAAGCTATACTGCTTGTATTAGCAAGCCGTGCATCTGCTGTCATCTCTTGAGAAATGGATGTTACTGTATTCCTTCCTTTGCATTTCTAAAATAATTATCTAAAATTCTTACAGCTTTGCTAAGATTTAAGCAATGATGGCACTAAAACCTCCATTATACGTTCTGACTGTGTCTTATCTTTACCTGTGTTTCTTCTTGGAAGAGATTGGGGGAGTTGATGTTGGAGGGAGATATTGCTGTGTGCTGCTGTGAGGTAGATGGGGACAGAACATGTGAGCTGTTTTCGAAGCATCTCTCTGATAAGATATCTATGAAAATGTAAATAACTATGGTAGGCACATTCTCTAGAGAGCAGCGCCTGAGGCTAAACCTTAAAACATTTTATTGGGTAGTGCAATCCCATGAAGCAGGAGGAGGCAAAGGCGGAAAAAGAGTGGGTTCTGAAGCTGGCCACAGCTTGATGACAAGCATTGTTGATTGCTCGTTCTTGCAGGATGTCTTTCGAGAGGCGGTACAAAGCTGTTACATCACCATTCCAGGGATGGAAGGGATGAGAACTTTCCTCCAGCTTCCATTTCCAATTGGTCAGAGTTTGCTTTACAAAGTATTACTTCCCCACTCTTCCAGGTTGCACCACCTGGTTCCTACACCCGCTGTTGGGGAGGCTAGATCGAAGACAGCAGCCATGACATCTACAGCATAAGCCACAATCTGCAGGGCAAGCCAGAGTGTAGGTTGAGTCAGTGGCACTTCCCACATCCCTGCCTACGACATGCAGCCTCACAGGCACCACTTGGGTAGGTGCCCAGCGGGTTACACAGTATCATTTAGCTCAAAGCCCCCAGCATCTCAAGCCCCAGCAGCAAGAGAGAAGTCCAAGTGAACGTTGACTGATCATGTCCACAAGTGACATAAGGGATTGCAGCATTGGCTGATGTCCCAGCCACAGGAACAGCATGAGCCACTGCTTAAGGTCACCTCAGCCAGAATGTAAAGCATGTGTCCAAATCTGGGGTGGCTCATAATTGAGCCCAGTACTAAGATATTTACATGTTTCTCATCACACAAAATAACAACACTGAACACTTACTACACAAAGTATTTTATATATCATCTCATGTATGTAATATATATTGTTTTATATTCTATTTTTTTCCATTTAATTTTCTATGGTGAAGATTCCTCCATCTCATTCAATATTATTCAAAATTACTTTTCACTGGCAACAATATATTCCATAATATGGATGTATAGTAATTTATTTCACTTTCCCACGTAATTGAACACATTGGTTGTTTGTGATTCTCTGCTCTCATCAGTCATTCAGTGTGTGCAAGTCAGATTTGTCTAGTCTGTGTTATTATGACAAACAACCCTTAAATCTTGGTGGCTTAAAATAACAGATGTATTTTTCACTCACGTAAGGGATTAGCAAGGGACCTCTGCACATCATAGTTATGTAGGGACCGAATCTAACGGAGCAGTACTATCTCAAATGTCACTGGTCACTGTGCCAGAGGGAAAAGATAACTCTGGAGAGATTCATGTTGGCAATTAAATGCATGGTGGAAGTGACACATGTCGCTTCTGAACTCATTGGTCAAATCTAGTTGCAAGGTCTCTTACCCAACCACCAAGGAGCCAGGAAGAAAAAAAGAACCCGATATGGCAAACATTACTAGGTATGACACGATTACAAACATCCTTGTGCCTAATTCTTTTTGTGTTTTGCTGCTATTTCCTTAAGCTTTTATAGGAAAATTGTTATAATAGACAGTGTAAATATTTTTATATTATTGATGCATACACTGGAGTTTTATATTTTGGCTCTCAAACCCATATGTGCCCTTTTATACTCTCCCTATACAGGGGGGCTAGGAACTGCAAACTCCATTTCCCAGACTCCTTTACCTGCTGGGTAGAAGCCATTCCCCCCCTCCCCACCAGCTTCTGGTTTCATCAGCAGATATGGGAGCCAACTGTAGATGATTACAGGCTGTAGTAGCAGCCAGCCCAGAAACATCAACAGTATCATGGCCTCTGGCTTTCTGCTCAGAGCCTGTGGTGGTGCTTGTGAACTGCTGGTAATACTATCTTCTTCCTTTTGCTTCTCCAGGCACAGTTAGCTTCCAACAATTAATGACCTCTAGGTAGCATCATCTTCCTCATTGGTTCTGTCAGCTCTTCTACCAATTTCCTCATCAATCCCTGTATTAAATATCCTCTGTCTAAAATGCCTGGCTGGACATTTACTGATACAGTATATGTCACCAGGTTGTCCTCTAGAAAGTTTGTACCAATTTACTCTCAGTCCCAAAGTATTTGAAATTACCTCTCCCCTTTAATCTTCACCATAAGGAATATGTTGTTTTTTTTTTTTTTAAAGTTTTTTTTTTTTTATTGGGGAATTGGGGGGATGGGAACAGTGCTGGGGAATTGAGGAAAGGGGAACAGACAAGTTGCTGTCGTTTTGTTCTTCAATCTAGTTGTGGAGGATGTTGCTTCACTGGCCCAAGTTGGCACCATCATTGCGCTCTTCTCTGGCGAGGCAGATCAGTCGCCGGCTTCTGGACGGCCGCTCACTGCGGCTGCTGGCCGCTCACGCTGGCTGCTGGCCACACACGGTAGCCCATGGCAACCCACTGCCACAGGGACTGCAGCCCACGCCGTCGCCGGCGACTCACGGCAGCCCAGCTCCAGGTTTAGCTGTTGTTCAGCATCTTAGCTGTGGAGGGCAGTGTCACTGGCCCTCATATGTGGGATCCGAACCGGGGCCCTCTGGCATCCCAAGCGAGTTCTTAACCATCGCGCCACTCGGCCGGCCCAGGAATATGTTTGATATTATAATTTAAAAATTATCTTCTAGTTTTGCAGTCTCTGAATATCTCATTTTAATTTGTATTTACTTTTTTTTTTTTACTATTGAGACTGAACTTTTAATTTTTTTACCAGCCATTTGTTTTTTCACAAATTGATCATTCATGAGCTTCATTGATTTTAGGGCTATTTTTCACAGATTTATAAAAAAAAAAAATTTATATGTTAAGGACTTTCATCTTTTGTCTCTTATTTATGTTTCAAATATAATCCTAATTTGTCATTTGTGTCTTAATTCTGTCTATGGTATTTTATAACAAAGAAATTAATTTAAAAAATTAAATTAGTTCTGTTTACTTCCTGTATGATTTCTGCTTTGGGATTAGATTTTAGAGATCTAATTAAGGCTCACACATTTTCTTTGTAAAATATTGTTCTAACCTGTTTATCTGTTAGGCAAAAATTAGAGATTCATAGCTTCTGAAATGGTTTTATTGTTTTTCTTTTTTCATATCTCTTCTTCTCTGCATAACAAAGGGCAAAGAGGATGGTAGACTCACTTCACAGGGAGGTGAGATGCTTCCCACAGAATCACGGGCAGCCCTACTCTCACTGGCCACTGGGCCCCACCCACAATTCCAAACCGGATCTTTCTCCTTTGTCAGTGCAGCCACTCCCCTCATCTCTATATTCTGGGTCTCCTGTCTTGAAAAGTGGTTTTTAGTCAGTATATAGAGACCGCTTCTCTGGGGCCAAATTATGCTCAGCGTTTTTAGCTAATACCCTTCTCTGCTGATTTTTCCCATGGTTTAAGGAGATAAAATTATGTGTTGAATGGATATGTATCTATAATTTATAACAATTTATATATATATACATATAAAATATATATGTATATATAATATATATATATATATTATATATATATATATGTTCTGCTCAATATTTCACTGGAGGATGAGTCATTTTTTCTACTCTATCAGTTTCTTTCCTTGCTTTTATGCTTAGAAGTTACTTTTCCATCCCAAGATCAGACAGCCATTGATCTATCTTTTGTTAGTTTGGAGATAGTAGCTTTAACTCTGAGTGAATAGTGGTTGGACCCTAGAAAAATTTTGTAGTAAACAGCGGTAGCTGATATGCAAAAATAAAAATAAAAATAATAATAATAACAATAACCTCTTTTCCTTGTATTGTTTTCCTGAAGACTTTTTTTTTAATTAGGAAAAGCATATTTTTCCCATAATCTGTTTCACTTCATTTTTTTCCCTAGAGACTGTTCTCTGGGTCCAGAAATAAAAGTGGATGCTGGACAGGGTGTCCGTGATTCTACATTTCTCAGTATCACATACAGCCACTTCCTCAGTACAGTAATAGCCTCACACTTTGTCCCTTTAATCCAGGGGTTGGCAAACTTTTTCTGTAAAAGGCCAGTTGTAAATCTTTAGGCTTTGTGAGTCGTACGGTCTCCGTTGAAACTACTCAGCTCTGCAGTTGTAGTGCGAAGCGGTCAAGGCAACGTGTAACTAAATGAGTGCGTTCCAATAAAACTTGACCAAAGCTGCAAAAGCTATAGACTCCTGCTCTAGCCTCAGCACTGCAAAAGGAGGCAATCTGGGGAAGATGACTAATGAACCCTTTAATTTTGTTTACTCACTTTTATGTAAGTTAGGAATGCTGGCCAAGTTGAATCTCACAAGTTTGTTCAGTTTGGATGTTGGTTATTGCTATTATGTGAGCTGGCTGTGGCCGGTGTCATTCATGCCTCCTTCCTCTTCCTTATAGGGAGTCAAGTTCACTGTCTTTCAGCCTGAGGGTGGTTTCTGTGGCTGTGAATTCTCTGTGGTACCATTTTGTCTTAGAGGTAAAGTGAAGAGCAATCATGAGGCAGGTCAAAGGCCTTGCCTGAGGAGTCGCTGATTACTTCAGACCAGGACAGTCTGTTTATTATCACAGGTGGAAGCTGTCAGACTTCTATTACTCGTAAATGTCTCTTCTCCCTGATGTCCTGTTCTTTGGGAAAGTGCCAGCTATTTCCTGACATGCTACAGTAGCCAGCTCCCAGCCCATCTTTTAAGTACTGTACCTCAGTACTGTACACCTATCATTTCATTTTTCATAAAAGAAATAAACTGCTCAGTATCACCTTTTGTATATATTGTTCAAAGCAAATTATAGGAGTCTGCATTCTTTCATACCTTAGATTATTACACTTAACATTTTTAGTACACATATGCTTGGGAAGAGGAATACATATGATAGAAGAATGTCAAGTTTAAAAACAGTAATTTTAAAGCATCAGAATTGGACTCAGAGTCTATATCAAATGAATTAAGCTTAAATCTTATCTCATGTTTATAAGTTATAATAGCTGCTTCATAATTTTTGAGAATGAGAAGTGGGTCAAATTAGCATGAGAAATGCTAGAAAAATAAAGAACCAAGGAAATCAACACTCCCTTTTTTAAAGTATCTGATCGCTGATCTCCACAATCCTTTTAAGGAACTTCATCCCCCTAAGTAATTCAGAGAGTAAATCAGTGAATAGACTCTATACAGCTGTTCACACTTGCATCCTTCCTCCCTCCCTTCCTTTTTTTTTTTTCTTTCCAAAAACTCAATTTGAAGAAAGGCCCTTAGTTGTAACAGAGTAAAATAAATATTAACTTTATTCTCACTTCTGAGAATATTTCATGCTGTTAAATCTTTCTTATGTCCACTATGTTAGGGTCATTCATTTGCTCAGACTTGTCACCAGGAAAATTCAGAGAAACATAAAAAATACTGAAGGGTTTATTCTCTTGGAGAGTTAGGTGTATATAGAGCAATTTTATCAACTGGACACCTGGTTTAAGCTCACCACACCTAAGCCTAAGCTGGGATTCCAGAAAGTCTGGTCAACTGGGACCAACAGGAGACTCTCTGCATGATGTTCTGAGGATCCATCCTAACAACAGATGGAGCCAGGACACCTGTGCTAAAGTAAATCCCAGAGTGATAGGGAGGGAATGTTTCTGAAGGCCATGAAATATCTATAATCCAAAAGCATTACTGACCCAGCTCCGTAGATTCATGTCTATGAATCCTTATGTCTAAGGAAAAACCAAAGGTATAAAAGCCCAAGGTCTTGTTTATTAACAATGTTCTAAGACACAGAGGCACAATAGATAATAGAACAAAAGTCTGAGAGGCATTTCTATCTCCCCACAGAGACCACTTTGTCCTTCTAGAAGCCTGTGGGCTGCGATGGGTCAGTGGCTGTGCTGAGCGAGTGGTCATGATTCTTGAGGGAAGTGGTGGGGGCTTGGAAGATGCAGTGCAGCTAGCAGAATTGGCAACAGCAGCTCAGAGCTGCCACAATGGCACATGGTGGGCATGCTGGGGCCCTAGGAGAAGCACCTGTGGGGCCCAGAGTCATGTGCAATGTTCAACCCCTGTCCTGGTACTTAGCCATGGCTTGTGTCCTGCAGATGTGATACTGGTGCCACAGAAGCCGAAGTCCTCCGAAGGAACCTTGGTAACCAGAAGAAGCAGAAACTAAAGGGACTTGATTCTAAGCAAATATGAGGCCTCCCCTGACTGAAGCTGCAGGCAGACAGGGTGTGGGCTTAAGACCTGCATGACCCAGGATGGGTAAGTGCAATAAAAAACGGGTTAATATTATTAATTTATGCTTAGAATGTGGAACCCAGAGAGAATCAGAGTTGACATGGAACATGGATGACCTCTAGTACAACCTGCATCCCAAGGCAGGATTCCTTTTGCTGGCATCCTTTGAAGATCCTCTCAGCTTAAATACACTAACAAAGGAACAGTCACAATCTTTAAAGATCTATTACACTAATGGATAGGTATATGTTTTTAGAAATTTTGATGTCTATTAGAAATATCCAAATCTCAGAAATGCTAAGTATATACTGTAGTCTATTATTAATTGGTAATATAAAATGGGACACTTAAGAGAGAAATTATGGCTGTAGACATATTTATATACATTAAAATGTATATATTAATATACATATTTTGTATACAAACAAGTAGGAGAATCTTATTAAACTTATGTATAACATAATTTAAAAAGAGTGTTATTCTTCCAGTAATAAGAGCAGTATTAATGAAGATTATTACTAGCTATTGTAAAAGATAAAACCCTGAAGCCCAGTGGCTACACAGTAAAAAGTTTATTTCTCACTAACTTGAAGATCAAAATGGATGTTCAATTTTATTTTTTCAAATCAATGAATCAGAGATCCAGCTTCCTTCCATTTCAAGGCTCTGAAGAAATGGAGGCTTATGTACAGGACATTTTCATGGGCTAAGTCTGGAAGGGGTGTACATCGTTTTTATCCACATTCCATTGGCTAAAACTCACTCACATGACCACACCAAGCAAGGGAGCCTGGGAAATGTAGTCCATATGTGTGCCCAAGAAGAGGAAATAGGTGGGATGTAGGTGGCAGTGTCTGCCACAGATACCTTCCTTGTTTGGCTTGATTAAAATCATCCTCCATGACACATGTCATACATACTGAAGGATATTCCAGTCTTTTTTAGTTTTAACTAAACTTTTAGAAATTGTATATTCATGCATATTTAACTACTTGCAAATAATGGTAAATGTCAGGCCACTCCTGTCAGACTCCACCTACCTTCTTAGTAGAGGCCACTTGATTATGGGGCAGATCCAGGCATTGTGAATCCTGAAGCTTGCATAATTTGGTGGGATCTGTTTAAAATGAAAATACAAAATTAGCTATCAAAGTAAATATTTAACTAGAATGAGAGAAAATTATAACAAATAATATATTTTCTAAAAATGTGAACAATATCACAAATATTATAAAATTCAGAAAAATGACATAATATAAAAATGATTAACTTTCTAACTTTTATTTAAAATACTTTTCCCTTACATTTGGGCTGTTACTATTAAATTACCTCTTCATCAGGCTGCAATTTTGTAACATTTTCCATAGACAATAGAAAGAAAATTTAATTTTTCTTCTAACATAGTTTATAGAAGTATTTTTCTTTATTATTGATAGTTTTTTTTTGTTGTTGTTTGTTTGTTAGCCGAGCCATCCTGCCACCTGTTGGCAGCTCAGCTAGGGCAGGGAATAGAACCGCTGTTGCTCAGAGCTCACACTCTTGAGCAAGCTCTTAACCAACTGAGCCACTCAGCCAGTCCTTTATTATTGATAGTTTAGAAAAGTTTCCGGTTCATGACTTTTAAGTAATACTGTGAGGTAAATGTGTTAGATTATCGTCAAATTTGGAAAAAAAATTCTCAAGTTTCTTATATGAGCTCTAAGATTTTAGAGAATGCAAATGTTTTGTGCAGTGACTATTGTTTAATATTCCATGTACTGACAGCACTCTTTGATTGCTTTGCTAGGGCCTCTCCCAGGGTCTCGTAAGTGCCTGGTGCAAGTGACAGTCCCTAGAGCTTAACCTTCCTTAGCTTCCTGGTTATTCCACCTCTGCACCTGACCCCACAAGCAGGCAGGCTGGCTCAGTATTTCCTCATTTTCTAAGACCAGTCCTGGCCTGGAGAGGCTGGCTACCTGCCAGAAGACTACTCTAAACTTACCCCTTGTTCTGCCTGAATGAGTCTCTAGAAATCACCTGATCCTGGATCCCTCCTCACCAGGCTTTGATCCACTGTGCGGATCGAGAGCCCGGGGAATCGGATATAGGTCGATACAGAATCCATCACTGTTTCGTGAATACATTGTTCTGCTAATAACTTGGATGCAGCCTCAACATCTGCAGGCAGACATGAATGCCCCCAACAACTCCCCTCAGACTGATCCGATTCTAATAAAAGTTCTGGTTGCTGGCCGTCCACTTCACCAGTGTACCCATCCTATTCGAGTTGGTTGGCTGGGCCCTGTTCAGCCTACTCACTGCATATAACTGTAAGATGTTGGGGGGGATCGTAGGTGGCTTGTTCATCCTTTAGGATCAGGCTTGGGTGAGCCAGAAAAGACTTGGATAGGAGAGTTTCAAGTGTCTTTCTGAATGACAATGAAAATATTGAGTCATTGGGAAAAGGCTGTTCTAAACATAGGGATGGCTTGTGTCCAAGTCTCTTGATTTTGTAGAGTGGAGAGAGTCATTGGGAGCATATGAGGAGAATGAAAAAAATGGAGAAATAGATGAAAAAGTAGAAAGAAGTTAAAATAGTTGTAGATAAGGAAGGAGACAAACAGAATAGAAAAATCTGAAGGAAAGGTGATAAAATGAGGTATGTACATAGGGAGTTTGGATAAGGAATAATATTTGAAGGCTGGAGCTGAGCTGAATGAGTGAGTTCATGGATTTAAATTATACAACAGCATCTAGTGGCGTGTCTTACCCATCATTTATTTTAAAACCAGGTATTTGCAAATTGTCAAAACAAGCAATATGATAATACAATGACCAACCATGAGAAAGCACTTGCTATGATTCAAAAACTTCAAAGCCTAATGAAAAATTCTAGGGGTGTAAATGAAAATGTTATTATCCCATGAAACCAATTACAAGTAAGTTTTACTTTTCAAAAATAATTTGATTTGTGTTTAATCATCCTTATTTGCAAATAAAATAACTATGTTCAAGAAGTTAGTAATTTGGCAATCCTTCTTTACTCTTCTAACATGTTTGGAAGAGGTACAGGCCATATTTCCTTATAGCAGATCTTTGATTAAAGAATTTAACTTAAAAAAATTAAATATTGTTTATTTTACTTAGACACTGGAAATGAGTCTCTGCTTCCAGGGTCACTTAACATTTATTATTAAACACGTAAAATCAATGCCTGCTTCAGGGAGTATTAAAAGGAATGTCTTCACCTTCACCTGAACTGCACTTTCTGTCAAATTTCCTTTATCCTGCAGGGCTGGTGTCTTTGGTCTCCTGTGATGTTCAGCTGTAAATGTCCTCCATCTATCACTCTTTTATGATGGGACCAGAGATTTGGCGGGTTTTCCCCTTGATCTGTGACCTATGTAAGCAGCTGCATTGCATCCTGATTGCAGCCTGGAATTTTGGAGGCGTTTTCATTTAGATGGTCCTCTTCTGTACTTCCACCCTCTAATACCTATTTCTACTTGGTATTGTCTGTATTTGAAATAGTGGTTTCAATGTAGGTTAATTACCGCTGTAGTGGTACCAGTTGATCTCAGTTGAGATGAATTTGATTGTACTGGAATAGCAAATTCCTTAGGCATTTATATTTGCATGAGTTGATATTTATTGAGACATTGTTTGCTGTTGAAAGAAAATGGGAGACCATTGTGAATGGGCAGAAGGGAGTGGGAACCAGCTAGGAGAGATGAGAATAAAAGGGCTGGCATTGTGTCTGTCCAAGGTGTTTAGAGCTGAAGCTGTTGAGTATCATGAAACTGAAATACTGATTACATTGAATTTGGTAGAGTACAATAAGGAAAAGGCTTCCTTTCCCCTCCCACCTTAACCTTTAAACACGCTCCATCCAATTTCTCCTCCCCACCTCTGGCTGGCATCTTGGTCAGATTCCATGGCTTTTCAGTCACTTTGAGAAATCAGGACAGTCTTATTTTCAAGTAATGAAGTCTGACTCAACGTAAATAAGTTCCGTCTTATAATCAGGTCAAAATGTCTCCCCTCCCCTGCTCAGGGCTGACCTGAGAGCCAGCAGGCAAAGGGGTTTGGGCTTTTCTTTTACTCTCTCTCCGTCACATCCCCTCTCACTCTGCTTCCCCTCCTCCTTCTAGGTTGAGGTCTCCTCGTCAACACTGCTAACATTTTTTGTGAGACCCTTTCAAGATAACTTGAGTCAAGGTGACTTTCTGTGGTGTCCATTTGGTCCCCAGGAAAAAAATCATAACCCTTGCTCAACAAATGGCGTAAGTGTGAGCTGCTCCCTCTTTTGCAACTCTTGGCTCTGTCATCATGGGCAGTTCCTCCAGCCTCCTGCCTTCAGAATTCTCTAGGCAAGAGGAATCACTAGACTGCAAGTTCATATATGTCCCCAAACTCCAGTGGATGTACATGAGGCTCTCCCAAGAATTCTCTCCTAGTGCCCCACTCTGGGCCCATGGGGGCATTTAGGACCGGGTCCTGCATCTCAGTAACCACCCTGCTAGAGGGGAAGACACTGTTTTCCTTCATACACACTCTCCCCCTTCTGTGGTTTTTGGGAAGCCCTCTCACTTGGCATGAGTTTGGTGCACCCTGACCCTTCTCGATATGGCTGGCAGCTCTGCATCTCAATGACTCTAATCCTTCTTTAAAATTTCTGGTTTTCTCTCCTATAGATAAGTGATGGGGTACAAGGAAAGGCCTGGTTCTGCTCTTAGTAAGGCACGCATTTAACATCCGTTATTTCTAGGAGAGACCAATACTCAGGGCTGACAAGGAAGCCAGAAGAAGGAACAGAATCATATCAAATGGGGTACCCTATGGAGATGCCCAGAAACCACTAGCATGACTTTGGCGGTGTATTCGTTTGCTGGGGCCACCATAACAACAGACACTTATTTCCTCACAGCTCTGGAGGCTGTCAGCAGGGTTGGTTTCTCCTGAGGCCTTTCTCCATGGCTTGCTGGTGGCTGCCATCTCACTGTGTCCTCACATCTTTTCTCTATGTGGGTGTGCCCTGGTGTCTCTTCCTCTTCATATTAGGACACCAGTCAGATTGGATTAGGGCCCTATTCACTACTGCCTCTGTTTAGCTTAAGTATTTCTCTCCTAATTAAGTCATATTTGGAGGTACTAGGGGTTGGGACGTCAACGTATGAATTTTGGGGCAAACAATTCAGTTCATAACAGGAGGAAAAGGCTGAGGCTGGGATTAACTGGTGCTTCTGGGTAAATCTGGAGTGCCTGCCCCCTTGAGTACCTCTCACCTGTTGAGTTTAGGCAGCAGCAGTGCCTGGAGTCCTAAGTCACAGGGGTGGGGATGACCAAGCTAATAGTCCCTTGGAACTCTCATTCTGGTGACACTCAGGGACAGTCAGGGTATATACTCATCCAGTCTTTCAAAGGGCAAACCAGTCCTTTAGTTACAAAGTTACTCTTTCTCTCTATAACATGGGATAAAAATAACCTTTCTTTAAAAAAACCAAGAAATTGCCAAAACACCTACTCTTAACCCTCTAATATCAGATGAGAAACTATTAGTTTATTTTTGTGTCTACCCTAGTCAAATCAATCAGAAAATTGAGCAATTATGTCTGCGTTTGCTTAAGTTATATAAACAATGATCTTAATAGACCACATAGTTTTGCTCTAGTAGATGCAACTCATATCTGACGTGTGGTTTATTTACTTAGATCCATAACATTTGATGAGGCTATTTTGATGCAGCAATATTGGTGTGACTCTTTTGATGTCAAGACATGTTGACAGCTCTTAAAAAAAGGGGGGGGAACCCTGTTAAACTTACAGCTTTAAAAAATTATAATATGTGTAGAACAGACATCCCTACCCTTAAGCCTCACCCCATCTTAACCCCACTCACTATGAAATGCTCCTTCTCTAAATATAACAAAAGAAATTTTAACATCTCTGGAAACAAAACTTTGAGTGGAGAAAACAAATGAAAAACAAAGACCTGAGAAAATAAAGTTCCAAAGGAGTAGAGCACATCAGTTTCAACGTTCATTCTTGTAACACCACCATTAGTGCAAATTTTGGGGGAGCCTGGCCGATTTCATGGAATACTGATGGATGCTATGGCTCTCTTGTCTGAAAACTCTTGAGACGATGGAAAATTTGGGACAAATATCCTTATGAGAAATTTATGTTAATAAGCATGTCAGAAAATAGAATGTAAAGCATATGACCAACATTAAATGCAACCTGCATCAGACAAAAAGGTACAACCATTTACAGAATTCATTTATCCATCCAAAAGTGATTCAAGCCCTCTGGACTCCTCTGAATTGTCTGCATGTGTTTATTTTTGTAAACCTGGCAGAGCCTCTGCTGGTGCCACCTGGTCTCCTGAATGCACCCTGTCAGTCTTCCACAGTGTCACCTTCTGACAGCTTGTCTTTACGTTCAATAGAGTTTTCTTATTTTAATTTTCCCCTAATTACCCCCCTCCTCAATTCACTGTGAAGTGGACTTACTGTTTTCTTGAAAGTTAGCACCTTTCTCTGTCCATCTTTTTTTCCTGTGTGGGCCAGAGAGATTTCCCATCTCCACTGCATTTCTTCTCAGCATTAGACCCTTGAACTCATCTACAAATGACAGCAGTCGATTTTATTAAATTTTGTATTACTTTCTAATGAAGTTCATTTATGTAATTGTAGTATAAAATGCAGTTTCAATCAGAAGGTAAAATAGGAGAGATCATTAACAAGTTAACTAATGCATCAACAATTACTACATACAGTGTATGAACTAATTTTAAATGTCTGATTTCCATCCGTTTTAAATGCAATCAGATGTTAAATAAGCACTGCATATCGGTACAGGGCAATTCTAACATGTGATTCAATAAAGCCACACCTGTTAGAAAAAACTGTGGTTAAATATACATCATATAAAAAGTACTATTTTAACAATTTTTAACTGTACCGTGACATTAAGCACATTTATATTATGTGCAACCAGCACCACGATCTAGCTCCAGAATTTTTTCATCATCCCAAACAGAAACAATGTATCCATAAAACATTAACTCCCCTTATCCTACTGCCCAGCCCCTAGCAACCACCATTCTATTTTTATCTCTATGATTTTAACTACTCTAGGTCCCTTAAGTAAGTAGAATCATACAGTATTTGTCTTTTTGTGTCTGGCTTCACTAAGCACAATGTCTTCAAGGTTCAACCACGTTGTAGCATGTGTCAGAATTTCATTCTTTTTTTAAGGCTGAATAGGAGGAGTATTCCATTGCATATGGAATGGCCAAATTTTGCTTATCATTCATCTTCATCTGTTGATGGATGTTTGAGTTGTTTCCTTTTTTTTTTTTGGTTATAGAGCCACATCTTTTTAAAAACCAATTTTATTGAGTTATAATTTACATGCAATAAAATGCATTTATTTTAAGCTTACTGTTTGGTAAATGTATACACCTACATAGTCACTATCATAATCAAGTGATAGAGTATTTCCATTATATCATTCCAGAAGCTTTCCTCGTGTCCTTTTGCAGTTAATCCACCTACCCCAAACCATCCCATGCTCTGGTACCACCGATCTTCTTTCTCCCACTCTAGATTAGTTTTCAGGCCTTTTTAGACCCAACGGATCTTGGTTAGTAATGAGACAAAGAATTCAGAATAAAGGATTTATTAAATACGGGTGATGGCTAGGCTCTGGGAGACAAAGATTTTTGGAATATATACAAGGACTCCAGTGACAAAGGTACCAACTTCAGTGTTGCTTGTGCACAAAAATGTCAGCTTGGCCAGTCAAGGTCAGTACCAACTTTCCTGTGGGGAATTTAGAGATGATTGTTGATTTGAAAAACCAAGATAACAGTTCTTTTCTAAAGAGAAGAAATGTAGAGAATGTATTACATTCCCTTTGGTATAGTTCTATTGTTCACATATATATGTTTTTATAGTCCTTAAGGGGCAGGAAAATTCTTCTACAATTTTTAAGACCCAGGGCAGCCTCGTCCTTCGATTTGTTGAAAAAAGTTTCCACGCCTGGTTCTTGTTCTTTGTTCCATCATAATGAGAATAGTAAATATGTGCAGTACTGACAATTGTAGAAAAAAGAGAACATAGAGGGCTTCACCGTCCCAGGATAACTGAGCACAAAGAATAAGCACTGCCTCAAAAAGAAAATAATATTAGATAAAATTTGGCGTATTTAGTTCTACACTCTGTTGATTTCAGATGAGAAAATTAAGACTATTCCAAAGCAGGAGATTTAGGCTGTTTAGAATGTGCATTTGCTGCTTACCATGACAGCATCCTTGAAGGTTATATTGTTAGAACTAATCATAATGTCAGATAAATAATGACTGCTAAGAGTTGTTTCCATAATTTTTCTGAGACCAGCATTGGCTTACCCAAACACAACCAGGCACATACTTGGCAGTGTCTTCCCCGCTCAGCAATTGTGACACTTGGTAAGGATAAGGCCATGGCCAGTCAGTCACCTTGGCTCCTTTTCTTGGTGTCTTAGCACTGCTTCTGCTCAGGATGTTTCGGCCTGATCGGATCATTAAACTTGAAGATTTATTGCTATCAAACTTGAATAATTAAATATTCTTTACAAATAAAGGCTAAATTGTGATCTTGGATTATGCAAAAGTTTCTTGATGTTTTTTTAATGAGACAAAATGGAAAGAACCTATCTTCTCCTTTTCTGGCAAGCAAGCAACCTTTTCTTAAATTCTTGGGTCAACATGTGGATTCCTAAATTCTTTTTACTTTTGTTTCGCCAGCTCTGTTTTTTCCCCCTAATTATTGAATATATTTAGACATTAACTTAGCCTTTCTCAAGAAATTTTCACTTAAGTACCGTCACGGTGTCTTACTGCTGCTTTACAATGCCTTAAGCATTTGCTGTATATGATGCTTGGACAGCCAGATCCTTTCTGGTCCTATATTCAGTAGTTTATTTCTTTGTTTTACAGTTTTTATATTTTCTGATTAATTATACCTGTAAGTAGTCTATATTTTGAATAAATAATCCACTTTTCCATTTTCAGTTACTTAAATTTCCACTGTGATATACTATATATGTGCAAAATTTAAATACATTGTCAGACATGAGAAGTAAATTTTCCCATCTTAAATGACTAATATGAACACAACACTCAAGTTTTGTGAAGCTCTCTTTAAAAGTACTCTATATTCTCTTTCTAATTTTGAATCAAGTGATGAAAATTCTATAGGTTAACTTTACTTAACATATGAATTGAGCAAATGTGTACACATGTTCATTTTCATCTCTTCTCTAGAAGTTGGTAGGAAATAAAAGTCCAGATAGATTAGATTCAGGTGGACCTATTAACAGAATTTGGCTATGTGAGATATAATGAAGGGAGAGAACCTCTTACTCGGAAGCCTTTGAGTGTTGATGGACTAATCTAAACAGGTGAGACTGGTAGGAAGCCTGTGGTTTTGCCAGATCTGTGGCAATGTTAGGAGGCTAGGATTTGGCTGATGGGAAGGAGAGTTGCTGGAAAGTGGGCTAAGGTTGCTGTCAGGAAATATTAAGTGAAGGGATTTAGGGAATAGTAACTGGAAGCTGGATTCTCACAAAAAGCTTGAGTCAAGTATCAAAGGAGCTAAAGAAAAGGATGGGCATAAGGAAATGGGGCCCCAACCTGGGTGGAACATGGTCTCCTGTTGGATGTTCTGGAAGCTGCAGAGAAACCCATAGTTTCCAGGTACCACATGGGAAGAGAGGCATTGAAGGAAAATATTGGCACTTTATAAATTTATCTGGTTACAAGCATTCTACCATTTAAACTATTTTCTCCTATTACTCTTTCATGTTTACAGTAATTATTTAAAACCTACAAAAGCACCAATTAACGTTTTATTTCACACTTTCTAATCTCATTGCTCTGTCCCTATGAAGTCGCATAATCAGTTTTCTCATAGGCATCTTCCTTTGGGCACTAGTATAGATTGTGTTGAGTGCCAAAGTTATTATTGGTGTGTAAATATGAATTGATTAAGAAAAGTGATTCAAATCTTGTTTTTGCTATGGAGTATTCAAAGTGTCTGGGGGTGATAAAAGGTAACTTGCATTTAATTAAAAGGAAAAAGCATCTTATATGGAAAACGTGACTAAAATTAAATTCTGAAACCACTAAATCTAAACCAGTAGCAATTTATTTGTAAGCATATGAAAAATTTGACAGTGTTACATTTGGGTCCTAAAAGTAAGTAATACTCATTTCCACTAACACATATACACACACAACCACACAGATAAATGGAGATCTGAGGAAGGAAAAAAAACACCTCACAATGTAGCTTTAGCTGTATACCTAATTAAGAGAGTTTGAGTCAATTTGATAGTCTCATAACTTTGCATATATAGTCAAATACCTAGATTAAAATAGATCTTTGATACTTTTACAGCATCACTTTAATGTTCAGATAGGCGAATATCAGCTGAGCTAGAACGTTTTTTCATCAACCTGAAAGCTATTAACCACTGAGTAATTAGTTCTAGCTGTTGGCCAAGTAGAGCTCCAACATCTGCGTTCTTCATTTCATGCGGTTTCAGAGGAAACAGAGAGGGAACAATGTTGCCTCTAAAGTATTTATCAAGTTTCATAGGCTAAATCATAGAACATTTTGTTTAATATGGGACAAATCATTGAAATATGAGACAACATTCATTGGCATCATAAACAGGAAATTTTAGTATTAACATATATTCTTGAGGATAGGTTTCCATGCTGTCAAGACATGGACAAAGCATACTGGGAAAAATCTTATTTTCTCTTATTAACTTCAGATTTATTTTTCAAAATACAAACTCATCTTTCGTGACCCAATGACATCCCACTTCCTAAATGAAGTATTTGATTACTTCAGTCCAAAGATATAACTCCTATCTACTCCTGTAACCATAGACCAGCTCAGACGGGTCCTATCCTGTTTAACAAGACCCAGAACCGAAGTTTAAGCCTCTCACGAGTAACACTTGTGAACCCTTAAACTGCTATCCCTTAAAACTCCGCCCCGAACCCTGGGTCAGGAAGGCAGATTTGAGCCTTGCCTCCCATTTTCTTGCCAATCCATTCAGAAATAAAGCTCCTTTCTTTTCTCAAAAACTAGCACCACATTATTTGCTTCTGCGTACTTGGGGCAGCAGACAGACTCTTGTCCGGTAACACTCCTAGGTATTTATTGCCTTTACATGTTCACACTCCCTTATCATCATACTTATGACCCCAATTTTTTTATTGGAAAATACACATAACATAAAATTACTATCTTAACCATTTTAAGTGTACATCTCAGTGGTATTAAGTACATTCATATTCTTGGGCAACCATCACTACTATCCATCTCTAGAACTCTTTTCATCTTGCAAAACTGAAACTTTATACTCATTAAACAGTGACTCTCTACTCCCAATTATAACCACTTTTTATTTTGTAGAAATAATTTCCTCTTAGTCTTATCACTACAACTACATCGTAAGCCCCTTGTAGGGAGCAGCCCTGCATTATATAATTTACATATATGGTACTGTTACCGGCCAAGAGAGGCCCCCACCCCCCCAAAGAATTTTAAGTTTTCTTTCCTATAGAAATGTTAACTATAGAAATGTTAAGTCTCCTCCCTAGTTTCTTAGTTTCTTAGCCCTTGGCTTTGATTACTTTTCTAACTAGTTTGTAAATCCTAGACTAAAAATTGCTCCTAGCCTAAATTCTAAAATTCTATCCCCCTGCTTCTTGATTGCTTTGTAAATCAGTTTGTGAATCCTAAACAATAGAAGTCTCCTGCTTCAGATAACTATTTGAAAGCCTGTGAGTTCCTAATGTCCCCCAGGCCAGTAAGTTAAATGCGAAACCCATTCTGGGCCCAGACAACTGATGCCACCTGTGCAACAAGCTGAATAGCAACAGGCTTCATGAGAGCTAACAGATTTATTAATTAAAATCTATTTTTCCTCATTCAGGGACTTTGGGGATACAGAGTATACCCCAACAAGATTGCTGGTCACAACCAAAGAAGCAATGCGGTCTTCCAGGCGGAGCTCAAGACCCCTTCCTTCCTTCTGAGATCAGCTAGGGTGAGAGTTCCGTGAACCCCCGATAGGCAGGGACAGCTCTATGACCCTGCCCAACAGGAAGCAGATACAGAAGAGACCTCCTGTCCCTCAACTTCCCATAGAGATTTCATGGGGATCACGTTTCTCAAGGGGAAGGTTAGGTAGGCAGATAGAGGCAGACATTGGGTCTCTGCATTCCTGCATGTCCCACAGAATGTGACCACCCGGTGACCTCCCCTATCCACCCAAACCTTCTTTTCATTGTAACTATCTACCGCTAAAACAAATGGGTACAACTAGATCAGACCAGTCACTCGCACCTGCGCAGTACATCTTGTCAATCAGAGGTGCCAATCAAGTGGTCCCACGCCCTTAGGGGAACAGCCCATTCTAGAGAAGGGATAAAAACCCCAAGTCCTGAACCGTTCAAGCCTTTTCCCCTTTTTTCCTTTTTGGACGCCCTGCTCTCTTGACGCGCTTCTTCCTTTTCGAGCCCTTTGAGCCTTGCCCTTGTGCATGGCCCACTCCAAACTCTTTGGAATGTAATTTCTTTTCTAATAATGGGCCCTTGAGTTATTCTCTACTGCTCGGGCCTATTTCTACTCTTTGAAATGTATTACCTATTCGAATAAACTACTTTTTCAGCGATTTACTCTGGCATCTCGTTCAATTCCTTGCTCGAGTTGCCAAGGACCTGGATTTCGCGCTGAAAAGGGCCCACTTTCCGACAACAATACTCTTAGGCACTGTTCTAAGTCCTTCACAAATATTAACTCATAATTATTCATGTTTGTATGTTCCTGAGGGTCTAATGAGAACTTTGCACGTGGGAGACCTAAAGTATTTGTGGAATGAACTTCGGTATCACTTAAGCATTTCCAACTGATTCTGGTGGGGAAGGTACAGAAGGAGCAGGTGACCTTGGGGAAATGACTTCATGCACAGTCTAACACTAGGTCACGAGTTTAGAGAAGCCCTTTATTTTAGCCACATTTAGGCCAGGTTCCCACTAAGGAAAACTGAGAGGAAGCTATTCCTGAATGATAGAGACTATATAGGAAGTGACTCAACGCAGTTAAGGTTTTCCTTTCTACAGGGACCCCGGGTCAACACCTGACCAGAGAAGACTCAGGAAAAGGGAAGACCTTGG
>NW_017731466.1:908035-992474 GCF_001890085.2 Hipposideros armiger | reverse complement strand
ATGGCGGCGGACGGGGACTGGCAGGATTTCTATGAGTTCCAGGAGCCGGCCCGGAGCCTCCAGGACCAGGAGAACTGTAACGCGAGCTCCGAGGCCGGGGCAGGGCCGGGCGGGGACGGCGACGGCTTCCCGGCGCTGGCCTGCAGCTTGGAGGAGAAGCTGAGCCTGTGTTTCCGCCCCTCGGGTCCGGGCGCCGAGCCCCCGAGGACGGCCGTGCGGCCCATCACCGAGTGCAGCCTCCTGCAGGGGGACGAGTGAGTGCGGGCCCCGGCGGGGAGCGGGCGGGAGGCGGGAGCCCCCCCCGCCCCTCGCCCCGTCCGCTGGCCCTCGGTCCGCAGGCTCCTCCCCGCGCCCTCCTTCCGCCTCTGTGGGCTCGGGATTCTCCGCCCAGCTCTGCCCTCTCCTTCCCCGGGGCTTTCGGCCTCTGAGCGCTGGGCGGTTTAAATCCTGCTCCTCGGCTCCCCACGCTCCCTTCAACCTCCTCCAGCGCCCTCCTCTTCCTCCTTTCTAGAAAACAACCCTTGTTAGGCGTAGAGGGGACCTCCTTGAACAGAGCCCGTGGTAAGAGGCAGCACCTTCGGGCACAGGTTTAACTATTCATTCATTCAACTAGCATTCTTTTAAGTGCCCGTTAAGTGTCAGAGGCTGCTTTGCACCTGGAATACCAAGATGACTGCCCCTCTCAAGTAGGGCACAACCTAGGATTGGAGCTAGATTTGTAAACAAACATTTATCTGAGTGTGACAAATGCTCTAATGGGTATATGTGGTAGATTTAGGCGATTTAAAAGGCTGTGTGAGTGTTGGGGCCGGGGTGTGGGGGGCGGGGAAGGGGGGGAGAGTCGGGAAAGACTTCGTAGAGAAAGAAATGTGAAAACTGGAACTTGATGAATGAGTGGGAGTTTTCCTGGCAGGTGAAGAAAGATTTAGCATTCTAGCTCGAGGATGTAGCACGTGCAAAGGTAACGTTGAGGCAGCATGCGTGCCACAGGAATTTATTAGGTCGACCACCTGAGAGCCCAGGTAGAGCTCAGGCCCCCACAGAGGCAAAAAGGAAGACATCTGGTTGTGCATAGCAAGGCTCTCCTAGTTTGGTGGGGGACCAGTGCATAAGCAGGTGATTATTAAAATCATCAAAGTGCGATGATAGGAAATTCACGGGAGTTTATGAGAATGGGGGAAGGGAGGGATAGAGTTCCTGGGGGCACTTGAACCACGTTGAACCCCAATTATAATTTGGTTAAATACAGGTTGCAATTTTGTACCACAGCATTACCTGGAAAGGTAGTTAAAGAAGCAGAGTGAAAGAAACTTTAGCATATTGTAATGTGGGGGCAGGGGAGCCCCTGCAGAGCCTGAGAGTGGAAATAGTGGCGTGAACACGACCTGGGAAGGGTTGGGTTTTCGAAACATTGCTGGGATGGAGGTTTTAGAGGGTAGGGAAGAATTCTTGAGCGAGAAGGATCCATGGGCATAGAAAGGGGCTTCTAGCTGGATGGTCTCCTTTTCTCTGTGAAGCAGATTTATCAGGAATAAGGTAGGAAGCTTGAGAAGAGGGAGGTTGGGGATGAATGCCTGTAAACATGGCTTAGGCAGGGGTTCCGGCCCAGTTATGCTTGGAGACTGTACCTGTTCACTGGGACCTCTGTTCGGTGTTAAGGTGTAAAGGGAACGCTTTATGATTGGGTTTTATACACACAGATAGGCGTGCAGTCAATGGCAAAATATGACATTTCTGAAAGTCTATTCCCAAAGAGAAGATAATGTTTTATATACTAGATAACCTCTGAATATGTAGATTTATATAGATTTGTATATGTGGATTTATATACTCTGAATCGCTAGACTCAGGACATATTCTGGATTTAAAAATTGTATATTTGGGTTTATCAGGAATACTTCTCAAAACAGATTGTTTGTGCACAGATAGTTAAAGTTCCTTATTTTTGTTCTGCCTGTAACGTCTGGAAAGGAGTATAAATCGTAGGTTGATGTAAAACTTAAAAAAGAATTTTGTTACTCTTGATAATGGTTTTTAGTCAATATTATGTTGGTAATGTGTGTCGCTTGATTTGGGAATGCACAAGAAATTTTTCTCTTTTCCAGGGCCTGGGCTGGTCACCACTCTCATCCCCTTTCTCTTGCATAAATCTGCACTGCATTACTATATAGAGTCCATTTCTGCTCCTTTAGAGAATGGAGAATTCTTTCACTCAGATATTGCCTTTTCTTAGGGCACTTTCTAAAAACTCCTGAGTCCCAGTTTTCGTTTTGGTTAAGTACAGGGATTGTACTTATTGGCTAAGGTTTTAATTTAGATGGGTCTCATAGGATTCAGTGTCAGCGGGACTTTGACCACGGAACAGAGCTATCTTGCCAGTGGTTTATGACTGTTTGTAATATGTTATGATAAGGATAAAGGCAATTCATGTTTTGACTGGAGAATTCTAGCACTCTTTCACGTAAGTTGGCCCCGCCTCCTTCCAACTACAATGGTTCTGATCTTGGTGGAGATAAAGGACAGCTGTGTCCTTCCCTTTCTTGGAATATCAGATTCAGTCACAGTCACTTTTACTAGAAGTATTCTACTCCATTTGTCTTATTATTACAGCCTCATAAGAAGGGGTAAATAAGCAACCCCCCAAACTCTGGATTGTCTTCACCTACTAGAGTATCCTACTTGAGCTCCTGACCAGGGTTAGGTTATGTAGTCGGTTATTCAGGATTTAAGTCTTTTACCCAGTAAGGTGTAGGTAGGTCAGAAACCCAGCAGGGTTAGCAGTCCAGAAGTGTTGCCTCCAATCCGAGCACATTGGCATTAGAGGAGATTGATTCCAACAGAGGTGGGGATAGGAAGGAACCCGCATACGGGGAATTTGCGGGGTGAACACGCCAGTGTTCTAGAGCCTTTGGGCTCACATTTTCATTGAAGCTACTGTGTGTTCCAGAGCCAACATCATGTTGGGGTTTTATGTTTTCGGCAGTTGTGATCCCATTACTTCAACTCTGTAACACCAAGTCCCAGTTTATTAAATCAAGTATGTTCCTGCTTTACTTCGAAGCTTGCATTCCTATTTTTATGCCCCTAGTGGCCTTGTTTTTCTGTCCTAATGGCTTATGCACTTGGGAAAAAAAAGCCCCACCCAATAATTTAATGGCTTATTCACAGTTAGATACCTGTTATACATGTTAGGGTTTTTTTATGACATGTATATGTGTAACTCTGTGTAATGTTTAATTTTACTTACCCCAATTAAATTCCATCCCATTTATAGCTCTGAACTCATTTTTTTCATACAGTGTCATGTTTTATTATGCTGAGTATTACTTTGGTACCAAAACTGGAGTTTTGGTCATGAAATTGGAGTTTGCTGTCCTCATCTGGTGTGGGTTAGGACCTTTTTCAATACAACTCATTTAAATTAGTGTTTAGAGTAATAGAGCAGGAGGAACGTCTGTTTCTCTTGTCCAAGCCTCTCATGTTATAGAAGGGTGGACAGTACATAGACAAGTTAAAGGATGCCACCAAAAACTCATTGTTTGAGGAAGCATGGAGATGGCAGTCTGTGTTTCCTGATTTTTGGTCACGTGCCCTGTTGCCTCCCCAAAATGCTGTTTGGTAATAAGATGGGATAACCGCATTTAGATATAACCTGTATAGATTGTATTGTGAACTCCCTTCTTTTCCCCTTTCATTTTATCAGTCTTAGTTCTTAGCCTATTATATTACAAATTAGATATTAAACCCTGATCTCACATTGTAACTGAATCCTTTCTCCAGAAAGGATAACAAACCTTTGGTTAGAGAGAGATTATTCATTCTATGAAATGGTCTCTATGTTTCGAAGTTATAGAAACATGTAAAGCACAGTGAATTTACTATCGGTGTGGCTCTGGAAACGTTACTTAACCTCCCTATGCGTCAGTTTTCCCATCTGTAAAATGGGAATAATAATGGCTCTTCATAATACTGTTTTTGGGAATGAAATGAGTTCATATACGTAATAAACTATTTAGAATAGTGCCTGGCACATAGCACAGTGGAAGTGTCAGCTGTCAACTTTGGGAGAGTTTTCCATCTCACTTCACCTTCCCTCAGGACTTCTTGTCAGCCCAATTATATGATTTCCATTTAGTCTTGTTGATGTGTTTCTGAGAAACAATAGACCTTTTATTTATTTATTTTTCTGCTTTGATTTTTTTTTGTTTTTCACTATCGTACTGGGTATTTGTTTGATAAAAGACATAGAATGTTAACTTTCATGGACTGTGGTCTTCTTCTTTTTGAGGATTTGGAACGCCCTGACAGATAACTACGGAAATGTCATGCCTGTGGACTGGAAGTCGTCCCATACCAGGACCTTGCACTTGCTCACTCTCAACCTGTCAGAAAAAGGGGTAAGTTAGGAGCTGAGCCAATCATTTGTCAGTAACTGATTCTGATAATGGAACTAAAAAGTGGCATTTCCAGGCCTGTAGCAATTAGTGGCCCTCTCTTGCCACAGTCAGCTTACGAGCACATTCCTCTAATTCTTCCCCTTTTTTATGCCTAGCTAAGTTGCCATCACCTGTGTGCGTATGTCAGTGACCAGCACTTTTTCCAGCTTCAATAACACAATTTTGATGTATTCAGTGAGAGTCCTAGCCTTTGGTTAAGCATACAGTCATGTGCCACTTAGCCACCAGGATATGATGTTCTGAGAAATGCGTCATTAGGCGATGTCCTCATTGTGCGAAGGTCACAGAGTGCCCTCACACAAACCTACATGGTAGAGCCCACAGCACACCTAGGCTGCATGGCATAGGCTGTGCTCCTAGGCTACCAGCCTGTATGGCGTGATATGGTACAAAACACGAGAGTAAATCCAACACAAGAGAAATGACGCAATCAAGAGACACAGTGAACGCAAGATGAACGAGGCCTCTGCCGGCATAACATGGCACATTGTTTTGCAGCAAACTTTTTTTTTTTTTAATAAGTAGGAAGAGTATACTGGAAAATGATAAAAAGTATAGCATAGTAAATACATAAACTAGTATGGTAGTCATGTATTATCATGATCAAGTATTATGTACTGTACATAATTATATGTACTATACTTTTTTACGACTGGCTGCACAGTAGGTTTGTTTACACCTGCATCATCTGAGCACAGTAGGTTTGTTTACACCTGCATCATCTGAGCAGTGCATTCCGCTATGACGGTACTAGATGGTAGGAATTTTTCAGCTGTGTTATAATCTGACAGCACCACCATCGTATATGCAGTCAGCTGTTGACTCAAGCGTCGTAATGGGCGCATGACTGTATTAAGGATATTGGAATATCAACAGAGTTGACTTTCTGATGAATTCAGTGACTTGCTGGACATGACTTGGTGCCTAAAGACTGTGTATTCCTGTGAATATTGGGGAACCTTTAAAGACATTTCAGTTCTTGGCTTTTTAATGTGTTCTCAGCTGACAGGCTGCTCTGTTTGTCTTGGTATTGTAAAGTGAAGATGCCTTGAGTAAGCCGGTGAGCACGGGTGATAGGACAGGAAAGAGGCAGAAAAGGGAAGAGAATTGCTTAAAGTGGAAACTCACAGTGTTTAAAGTTGATGAGAAACGTAGCTAGATTACGTAAGTTTCAGGGCCTGACAGTTTTAAGTTTCTCATCAAATAACAGGGGAAACCCATGCCAGATATTTTGGCATGCTCTCTATTTCATTAGTATATTTGTATAAATGCTAGGAGTTTAACATCGTAGGGCTGTCAGTATTTGAAATAGTATCGTTAATGTTTTGTGAAAATGATGTTCTTAAATATGTGATTTAGAAAAGCTTGCTGACTCTTATTTTCTAGTAAAATACAGAATTCTTACTGTTTCCTAGTAGTCTAGTAGATACAGAATTCTTACTTTTTGTTCCAATTATTGACCCCGTTACACTGTTTTACAGACTGACCTGACATACCTGTAATGAAAAGGAATAAAACAAAATAATCTTATGCTCTGTCTTCTGTGTTTTTAGACCCTAGCTATCATTTTGAAACTTAGTTAAAGCTTCCCTTACTCCCTTAAGCTTCCTATTATTGTTTTAGCCTTTGCTGATCTCATGGAATTGCACAGTTTTAGAGTTGGAAGGGACTTTCAAGGACACTTAATCCAACCTCTCACTTGTGGGGAACAACCATCTACTGCATGTGTGACAGACGGTCATTGAGCCCTGACCTAAATCCCTTCACGGAAGGAAAATGCACTTCTCTCTGGGAATCAGTTACACTGTGGGGATGTAAAAACCTTACAAGCCTTCACAGTCCCGTAGAATTTAGCCCGATTGTCTCCTGGGTGCTAGTCCCTACAGCACTTTGCCCATGTCTCAGATCACTACTGTGTTCTCTCATTAATCAGTGTTGGGTCTGTCATTAGATGGTGACTTCCTGGTCGGTGTCTTTGTATGTGTCATTTTAGTAACCACTACTGAGCCTGGCACATAGTGAGTACTAAGACACGTGTTTGTGGAATGAATGAATAATCTTTTCAGTGAGACTATAAGGTCAGAGACCATGATGAAAAAATATTAAAAAAATATATATTTTCTATATTATTTAACATAGTGCTGAATTGATAATAGCCAGTCAATGAGTACTTTTTTGACATATAAAAAAATAGCATAGAAAAGGTCTTTTCATCGTTTCAAAGGGAAGTACATTAACAGCATGAATGAGACACTCTAGTCTAGTTACACTGAATAAAATGTGTCTTGTTGTTAGATCGCCTCTTTGGAAGTCACTCCCTTTTTCTGCCTTTTGACTATTGTTTTCAATGCCAGAGCAATGGTATAGTCGGTGGTGATCAGTAATGACTTGGAGTTTAGTACTAGTACTCATCGTAAAAGCCTTACCTGGAAAACTCAGCAGATTAAAATGGACCAGTGATTACCTGTCTGTTATCTATCTATCTTGACACAACTAGCCAAGTGATGAATAGAGCTGAAATTAGAGTTCTATTCCTTGGGAGTGAGTAGCACACATTAAATTCCTGAAGAACAAATGGGCAACAAAGAACTATGTAAGAAGCAACCATATTATACTACTAGATAGTATACAATTAATTTTTTATAACCCGGGAAAGTTATTTTATTTACTGTTGCCAACTGTGTGCTCTCTTCTTTCCATAACGGAACTGTGCAAAATTTACCTTCTGGAAGCACTCTTTAGATTATTCCAATTGTAAAACATGGTCTGTAGGAACTTATTTTGACAAAGGGAGAAGAAATTTCTTTTACATTAGGATGAGAAAGACATTCAAGAAAACCGTAGTTTGCTAGATTTCGATTTTAAATTTTCCTTTCATTGATGTTGAAGCTGGCACACTGCAATACTTGATGGGTCTTTTCTAGAGTAAGGCATCTCGTATAATCCAAATTCTTCCATGGGCACATTTTTTCCATTTGAGGCAGCGTCAGTTTCACAGAGGGAAACAGCACCAGCAGCTCTGTATCTAGCCCTGGCACAGGAAGGAGTGATGGGAATGCTTGGAAAAGAGAAGGCACATTGATGCCGAATGGGAGAGTGAATAATGATACTCATGACAGCCAAGGTTAGTTTTCAAAGCTCGAAAGGGATTCCAGCTCTTAGCATATGCCATCTCTGTGGGGAATGGGCTTGGCTCCCTCTGTGGAAAGATGATCTGGGATCATTATTTCTGTTGTCATGGAAATTTATTCTCATGGCTTGCTGGTATCAGTCATGTGTTTTGGCAATAGCTGCAAACCTATTCTAAATCCAGTGCCTTTCTTGACCACGCTTATATAATAGAATGCTTCTGAATTGTTTTGCCTTAGGAACAGATATCTCCTGTGCCATTTTCTTCCTCCTACCATGAGCCTTTTTATAAGGACTTGGACTTTGTTTATGTACCTTTATATTTTCAAGAGTAGAAACAGGAAGAAGATAATAACATCTTCCTTGGGAGTGATTTTCAAATTAAAACTTTTATTTGTCTGTAAGGGGAAAAATGAAACTATGGTCCTTAAGTTACTACAGAGAAGAGTGATTTGTGGGGGTGTGTTGAAATGTAAGGATCAGTGAAGATAATTGTTAGGTCTACCACCTCATTCATACACCCTTCTGATCATATTGTGGAATTTTTCATCTCTACTTCTCCAGTCTTGAAATCAAACATCCTTTCTCATCAAGAGCCTAATCTCTTGACCTTTGTCCTTTCTTATTAAAAGGATAACTGTCATAGTTTAAAAGGTAAACTAGAACTGCAGGACTGCACTTCTTACTTCATGCCTAATTCCCACTTACCCGAGGCAGCCACTTTCAACTTCTTCAACTGTTTCTTCTCACAGATAACATGCTTGTATCCTTTTACTTGATTTTATTTTTCAGTTTTAGACTTTATCCATTTACTTTCTACCCAGAGGATTAGGGCCTAGCTCTTTCATAGTCCAAGCCCCCAACCACAACACCATAACCCTCACAAAATCATACCCTTCCCTTATCTTCCCAATATAATTATATCAAAATACTTGGTTCAATGATTAATCATCACTTTTATTTACTGTTTAACCCTCCGTCGGGTGCAGTGCATCTACTAGGTGCGTGTATGACATTTATTTATTTAAATTGAAAATGAATGAAAATAACGTGTAAGCACGCTTATTGTTTATTCAGAATGAAATTTTAATTTGTCACAAAGTAAAAACAATATATGTTTATTACATAAATTCAGTATAAAAATCAACAGAAATTCAAAACAATCTGTGAGATCAGTTGTGCCTGACAGAAGGTTAAATATTAACACTTGACCCATTTTAGTACATTATGATTCAGTTTTGTTCTGTAGTTTTTTTCCTTAGGGTAATAATAGTTGCCTTTTTGTGGTTTATTTAGGTTGTCATTAGCTCGCTAATTCAGGCTCTGCACAGACGTAGAACTCATTGAAATACACTGGCTAATCTCTCTCCTCTCTTCCTTTCATGCTTTTCTCGATGTCCGCTGTACTTAACAGCTCTAATCTGGACTGCTTACTCTCTAGTTTAGTTTCACAGCCATCATTTTGGAATCTTCGCTATCATTACAAGAATTCTGTTCACCTCTTTCTTGTATTAGATCCCACATCTGCTTTCTTTTTGGGTTTCCTCCCGGTTTTAATGGAGCATATTCTGCAGTGGCTTTGTGAGAAAGGGTGCAGAAGAGGTAAATCTCTGAGAAGCTGAATGTCTAAAAATTTCTCTGTTCTAAGCCCCCACCTAATTGTTAGTTTAGCTGGATATAGGATTCTAGGATGGAATTAATGGAAATATGGGAATTACATTAATTGTTTGCTAGCTTCTGTTTTTGCTGTTGAGACATCAAGTGATATTTAGATTCTGATCCTTTTAATGTGACGGTTTTCTCTCTCTGGAAGCTTTTGGGTTCTTTTTCTTGCGCAGTGTTCTGAAATTTCATGATATGAGGGAGGCCATGGCCAGGCCTTTCCAAGGCTGATGGTGCTGTGAGCAACAGATGAGGAGGTATGTCATCACTGTGGTACAGCATGGAATTATACAGTGTGGGAGCAGATAGACCCTGGAGTGCTCATGTGGCTCCTCTCCCAGCCTCACCTTATGAAAGGCAGCACACCAGGTTCCTTTGCACATCTCACCTGCAGGTTCCTTTCTGTGGGCTGTGTTTACCATTAAACTCTGGATGCTAATGTGTGAGGAACTAAGGTGGAAATAGAGACCTACAATACTCAATTGAATCCTCAGTCATATACACACACACATACATACATACATACAGACAGACATCCCCTGCACTGGTAAATAACTTTCTCAGGTAAAATACTACTTTTAAAATTATATACTATCCAAAAGAAATATTGGGTTGTCGGAAAAGTCATGATGCATTTTTGCAACGAAAATGAGAAAAAAGACATCATGACTTTTCCGACAACCTTATATATGGTTGCTTTTTACATAGTTCCTTGATGCCCGTTTGTTCATTGTGAGCTCAGTGTGTGCTACTCTTTCCTGAGGAATGAGCTCTAACTTCAGTTCTAGTCATCATCTGAATGGTCATGTCTCGTTAGCTAGATAATAGATGGATGATCACTTGTCCGTTTTAATCTGCTGAGTTTTCTAGGTAAGGTTTTTGCATTAGTACTAAACTCTTAAGTCATTATTAAAGGGGCTGTTGATATTGGTATGGGCGGGACTGAGGGACACCAACTAGTCCTGCAGTAGCGAGCGCTACTAGCGCCCCTTGGAATGAAGAGGTAAGGAGGGGAAGAAGTTACCCGAAGCTGGAGAGAGTAGCCGTGGGGAGAGGGCTGCTGACAGAGCTGCAGCCTTTGGCAACCTGGCAGGGAGAGAGCCCGCAGAGTAAATGCCCCGCCTTCCTCCTCCCAGCTTCCAGCCGGTGTCTGCCAGTGGGGCGTACCCCGTACCCCGGCTGGAAGCAGAGCCAAAGGGCAACCTCGGAGGTAGTCCATAAAGGTCAGCCTCCTGGGGCAGAGTGGAAAACAGAGGCGAGGCAAATGGGACATCTCCAGCACAGGTAGGCGCAAAGGTGTTTTTGGAATGCAGAGGTAGTCTTCTGTTGGGAAGAAGAGATGTTCAACTGGAAGGGCTAACTGCGACCCACTTGGACCCTCAGTTCCTGTCTGCCAGGGAGTTGATTACTTATCTTTTTTACTCTGAATGGCAGACGTTCGTTTGCAAGCAACTAACTTTATGTTTTCTGCGGAATTTTAATATATACCCATCTTACTATTAGATGAACTAAATAACATTTGCTGCCTACCCTGCCCATTACCCTCCCCGCCAACTTCCTATAATTCCCTACAAGTTCCTAACCAGTGCCCTATATTTTTGTACTTACTAGTCAGCTTTTATAGCACTCTTTCCAGATAAGTGTGTATCTGCATGCAGCACCTTAGCAATTTCATGTTTATTCTGTATCCCTCTCATTTCTGTTTGGGGTCAGTATGGGAAGCACTTCGCATGCTGCCTAATACAGAGCAACTGCCGCAGTTTCTCCCTAGGAGGCAACATTCTCAGCAGATGCTCCCCTCTGTAGCCTTCTGTACCCAGACACTCTGACTTTGTTGTGATGAGAAGGTCCAGCTTTTAACAGTGGGTTGTTTGGTTGTAGATAAGCGACAGTTTGCTCTTCGATACATCAGACGATGAGGAGTTGAGAGAACAGCTGGATATGCATTCGATCATCGTCTCCTGTGTCAATGACGAGCCCCTCTTCACTGCAGATCAGGTACAAAGGAGGAATTCATCAACGAAAGGAAAGGGGAACCTCGGGCCGAAAAACGATTTCTGTTGTGGCAATAAGTGATGGGTTGTTGGAGTTTTCTTATTTTTCCTATATTTTCTGGTACGTAGGCTTACTGGTTAGCTCCTCCACCGAGAAGGAAGTCTGTGTAATCTGAAGCAGATGAGATTATGTCAGTTGGGAAGATACTCCACAATCAGGCAATTTTCCAAGATAAGCATTGTTAAAACAGTTCAGTGAGTTACTAATGGAGGTTTATTGCTTACACCGAAATCAGAAAAAAAATACTGTGAATTTCCTGTCTTTAGGTTTAGCCAGACCTGGGCAAACTGCAATATATCTGCGCAGAAATTATCTAATGTCTCTAAAACCTATGTAAAAATCATTCGCACTTACGAGAAGTACATATTGTATACCCTAGAAAGAAGTGAGCATTATTCCCGTGGAATGCTCTCATAATGTCAGCCCTGTATTCACTTAAAACCAGTTGAATCAGCTTTCTCATTTTCTGAATACTCTTCCCACTTCTGCTGTGTTGCATCAAAATGTGATGCAAGAACTTCTTCCTGAAATAAAACGTCCTGCGGCTACTTGGGTTGTGATTTCTACCACACTACATTTTTTGGCTGGAAAAATAAGGTCAGTAAAGAGAGATACTATGGTAAAGTCGAGAGGAGTACGTTAAAAATGTGTCACTTTGATGCTCTTTGGTCATATGTGTGGTTGGCTTGTTCTAGGCCTGGAGAGAACGAGGTGCTTAAAAAGCAAGGCAGTAGGTTAGAGGGCTGAGTGGGGTAGAGTGTGATATTCCAGGGGGACGTGCGCCCTACGAATTCATGGTCTCCCCAGTAATTGCCTGAATGCCGCAAGTTCTCCCTGCTTTTAGGACTTGGAGAGACCAACTCCGTAGCCTGCATAGGTGTCTCATTTTACTGTTTTACAATGCCTATTTTGGAAAATCTTCTTACTAATCAACATAATCCCTACCCCCTCCAGGTTTGCTTTTGTTTTTCCTTAGTGCAAGTGCTGCATGTTAAGCCTGTTGATGCATATTGTATTTTTTCTACTAGTTTATTACTTTTTAAAACTCTTATCTTAGGTCTTTTTTTTCTATCGAGTGCTTTTTCTGGTTTTCCTTAAGTTTTCCATGAGGTCTGTATCCTCAGTTTTTGGAAACTGGAGCTGGACAAGATGCTGTTGTAAAATTTGAGCAACATTGCATATGACAGTAGGTTATTGTTTAAAAGGCCGATGTATTTCTGAAAATTTCCTGCTTCGTGCAGCTTTGTTTCCCTCTTTACACTCTACATTTTAAGTAATTTTTGAATATCCCTTTATCTTTTGTTGAATTAATGTATGAAATTTTTTCCTGCGGTTAAAGGAAGATTTTGCTGCCATAGAGGTAATTTCTTGCTTTATATAGAAGTTTTTTTATACTGATGTATTTTCTAAATTTTATGTCAATTCGATTAAATGGCTTTAAATTGAGTAATTGCTTGTGGTATGTTATAAATATTCTGTCATTTGCTTTCATTTGACTAGTAACTATGATTTGGTTCTGGCACGTCTGAAATAAGTTATATGAGGTGTGATAGAAAAATATGGGGAATGTTTAAATAAAAATTTATTCCAGTAAAAGACACATTGCGCTTTATTCCCCTCAGAATACTCCCCCTCAATTTGAACACACTTATCCCATCATTCTTGCCATTTTCTGAAGCAGTTCTGGAAGTCCTCTTTTGTGAGTGTTTTTAGTTGCGCTGTCGTGGCTGCCTTGATGTCCTGAATGGATTCAAAACGTTTACCTTTCATGGTCATTTTGACTTTGGGGAAGAGCCAGGAGTCGCACTATGCCAGATCTGGTGAATAAGGTGGATGAGGACACACCTTAAAGTTTTATTTGACAGAAATTGCCATTCCAGAAGCGATGTATGACATGGAGCATTGGCATGATGGAGGAGGAAGTAAAGACACAAAAGAGGACTTCCAGAACTGCTTCAGAAAGTACAAGAACGATGGGATAAGTGTGTTTGAAGTGATGGCGAGTATTTTGAGGGGGATTAATGGCAATGTGTCTTTTACTGTAATACATTTTTTTAATTTAAATATTTGTCGTATTTTGTGATCACACCTCGTACATATGTGTGTAACACCATTTCTCAGACATTGCAAGATCTGATGGGACCTACTGAATCATGATGGACATATCAAATCATATTCTGTTGAACTTTGTGTTTGGTATATTGTACATTTTTTTAGGTAAACCATGTTCACTCGTACAATCAAAATTTAATTATTCAGAGCACCCACCCCTGCACACTGCTGGTTAATGGAGAACACAGTACACTTTTACTCTGCTTGGCTCTGGTGAGTGCTGTGTTACAGACGGATCATGGTCTCTCTCTATGTGATTAACAGTGCTATGTATATTTTCGAAGGTTATTGAAGAAATCGAAGAAATGATGCAGGAATCACCAGACCCAGAAGATGATGAAACGCCCACACAGTCAGATCGGCTTTCGATGCTTTCCCAGGAAATTCAAACTCTTAAGAGGTCTAGCACAAGCAGTTATGAAGAAAGTAAGAAACCCTACTTAAATCGGTGCTCTATGTCCTTTTTGTACATCTCAGACATATGGTGTGACTACCTCCAGAATCTTTGATTCTCACAGGCTGGGTTGCATACCCTTCCCCGGCCCTCCAATAATACTCAGCACATATTTTTATCGTTGCTCAGGGACTAGGTCATATTCATTTTGGATCCTGTATTAGTCAGCTTGGGCTGCCGAAACAAAGTACCAAAGTCTGGGTGCCTTAAACAATAGAAATTCGTTTCCTCACAGTTCTGGAGGCTAGAAGTCCGGGATCAGGGTGTCAGTAAGGTTTGGTTTCTTCTGAGGCCTTTCTTCTTGGCTTGCAGATGGCCGTTGTCTCTCGGTCCGCTCATGGACTTGCCTCTGTGTGTGTGTATCTGTGTTCTAATCTTCTCATTTTATAAGGGCGTCAGTCACATTGGATTAGGGCCCACTAATGACCTCATTTTAACTTAATTATCTCTTTGAAGACCCTCCTCCAAATACAGTCACATTCTGAGGTCCTGGGGGTTAGGACTTCAACAACGTCCTATGTCTCACATAGGGGAAGTGCTGAGAAGAAGCTGGAATGGGGCTTTAGAGAATACTGTTCTCTTTCATCTTCCCAGTATTCATTAAAATTCACACATTGGGGCATATGTCATTAAATATGTATTTAGTTTAATTCTTTTAAATGGACTTCTCCTCTCTTCAGAAGTGGCCAGAACCCTGCTAAATTGCCTGTGATACCTTGTCAGCAGGTAGTTTCTGTATGCCCCCTGTTTTTGGGTTTGTTCTTTTCCTTGTACAAGTTTTTCCTTTTTCAGTCTTGACTGAAGTATTATTCATGGGGTGATTGATTTAGACAAGTAAAAACATTTTGTTATACTTTTCTTCTTAGCCGTTTGAGATACAACTTTGCCCACCTTCCCTTACTTAGACCTGCCCAATGGAAGTTTTAAAGATTTTGTGATTACAAACAATTTAGTTTCTTAGAAGATCATTTTGCTCTTTGGCATAAAACGCCCTGTGGTGCTTGCTTGAAACAATTTTGTCTTAGTAAATAGCTGCTGTGCTTTGCTTTTGGTCATAGGAGTAAAAAGGCTCACTGTATCTGAACTGAATGAGCTACTGGAGGAAATTGAGACCGCCATTAAGGAATACTCTGAAGAGCTGGTGCAGCAGTTGGCTCTGCGAGATGAACTGGAGTTTGAAAAGGAAGTGAAAAACAGCTTTATTTCTGTTCTCATTGAAGTACAAAACAAACAGAAAGAGCACAAAGAAACAGCCAAAAAAAAAAAGAAACTCAAGAATGGCAGCTCTCAGAATGGGAAGAGCGAGAGAAGTCATATGCCCGGCACAGTAAGTGATGTTTTGCAGGAGGCATCGCATGCTGGAAACAGTTTCCTTGGTAACCCCAGCACTCCAGGCCAGGAGCAGGCGGGCCAGGACTCCACGTGCATGCTGGAGTGGGGTGCTTCTCACCAGGTGCTGAAGGGGTTCTGCCCAACCACTGTGCTCAGCGCTTCAGAAAGGTGTTTTCTTGGCATAACTGTTATCAGGATAATTCAATACTGCGATGTTTGTTTAGGAGGGATGAGGGGGGATAAAAGAGGAGGATTTCTTAAAGAAAAGAAGGTTTAGCAAGTGACCATTGTAATACATCAAAATGTTAGTAGTGGGTTTTTTTTTTTTTTATGTTTGGCTGGTGGGCTTATGAAGGGTATTTTTATTATTTTTGCTTATCTCTTAGGAGCTGTATAATACCAAATCAAATGGGGGTGCATTTACAGCTGTGCTGAGCCTAAAAGCACAGATTGATTTGTAAATAGCTTCTTCCTGGTTTATAAGCGAAGTTGGAATATGAAGATGTCAGAGGCAGTGAGGTGACATCAGCCATCTGGCTTTGTACTTTATAGACTAGCATATCACTGACTGGTGAAAACAAGTTTAGAATATTTGAATCTTTGACCCTTCTTATAAAGTTTTTGCTTCCTACTTTTTAATTTTTCCTAAGTGGTCCTATTATTTGCAGTTGATTACAATTTATTATAAACATTAACTGTTAAATACATGAGGTGCATTTCCTTACTGACCTTGTGGCCTTTCATCTTGCTTGGACCAGTTGAGGCCTTGTGTATGCCACCTTCTTCTTGTTTGTATGTGAAGGAACTTTGGGTTTTTTTTTTTAGGGTGTAATGTTTGGGCAGAGGGACCCATTTTTCTAAAGGGCACATATCTTTTTAATTTATGATATTGATAACATGGTAATTCAAATCACCACAAACTAGCTATTATGATTTCCAATAATATAAATCCTGTCTTTAAGTCTTGATTTGTTTTTTCTAAAGAATACTTGTCAGAGAAAGAGATCTTATTAACCAGACGCTGATGGAATCCAGGAACGAGAATGCAGTTCTGGGTTGCTGGGCCACCAGTGAGCGTTTAATACAAACAAAAAGAATCTTACCATTTATAGCCTATTCATTGTACTGTTTTTGGCCTATGAGTAAATGGAGATTTTCTTAGTGTAATGTCCATTTGTACATAGAAAGGACATAGATTATAAACTGCCTTTGAATAAGTTCTCAGATATGTGTTAAAATTGTTTTTGAGAAATGGCAGTATTGATTGAATAGGTGTTTATTTAGTTGCTTTCAGTGACTACTCTGGAAAAACAAAGAAACAAAACACCAAAAAGCCCAAAACATTTGTTTGGCTATACAATCCTGGAAAGTTTTCTTTAAAATATCAGGGACAATATATTGTATCTCATATTTTAAAACATTATATCCTTCAAATTGCCCTATTATACAAGTGTGATTAAATAAAATGCTTAATTAAAAGGTCATAGCATGATTGGTAATTTCTGCCTATCAGCTTTTAGGGATTACATATAAATCCTCCATTTATTGGTGTTAATACTTGGCTTAATAAAATGAATTTATCGGTATCGGGGTTTAAAGGCTTCTTTTTGTAACTCCCATGTAAAAAGGGTTAGAGTGGAATTCACTGTGTAATTTTACATGGTATTTATATTGAGAAATGGCAAGGTAGCATTTAGGTCTTACTTAAACCTTTTTTAGTCTTGAAATAGATTCATAGTAACAGTAATTTTTTTCACAATATTTGGACTTGTGAAGTTGCTTCTTGAGTGGTGATCTACTATTTGTGTTAAAACCTTTAATCAGGCTAGTGATGGCATTGCTAAGCTTGTGATATAGTTCCCTCTAGCTTTCTCAAGCCTAAAATGCTAGAGAAAGACTGTCCCATCTGTGATACAAGGAGCCTGAAACTTATGATTCTGCAAGTAGTGGTAGGTGGCTCAAAAGGACCGTAAAGTGAAACGGTCAGTTGGAGAAACAGATTCCCAAAAGTATTACCTTGCCAGACATTTTATGTAGCACGCAGTTTTGGCAAGGCTTAATCTATCAACTATGCCTTAGCTATCATCAGTGATACTAATTTCTGATAATTGGTGATCTTTTTGCAGATATCATGCTAATCTGGTTTCTCATATCAGTCACTTTTTTCTATCTACCTTTGATACTTTTTGGTCTGTTAGCAGGACTTGGATGTTTTCCTTAAATGTGGAAGAGTGACCTTCCATTTTTTCTTAAGCATGTCTCACTGAAACAAAGCATCAGTTTGTAGTTGGTATAATACCGTATCCATAATTGCTAGCTTGTTTTCTTTGGTCTAAAGATACTGTGATGAAATATATGGGTGGGAATAGAGCAGAGTTAAACTCTTCAGGGGTTAATTTTGGACACATGTTTTGTTTCAAACATTTTTCTGCAGTGAAAAAAACATTGGGGTCTTAGGGTTGCTATTTAGAGCATTAGAAAATTTTTTTAGGGCATGAAAATACTACTAAATATGGAAGAAAATATTGAGTCTCTTATAAAAGGAAAAGGTTATCTTGATTTGTTTTAATTTTTAAAATAATCTGCTATATGTTGGGCAAGATAAAACAATACTTATTTATTCAGCAAGTATTTGCAGAGTGTCTTCCTTGTGCCAGGGGCGTTGTAGATACAGTGGTGAATAACAGACAAAGCCCAGGGCCTCCTGGAGCTTATATTCTAATGATGGAGACAAGCAATAAACACGGAAAAGAATAAATAGTGTAATTTCAGGCAGTAATAAATGTTACCAAGAAAACAAAAAGCTGGGGCCGAGTGGTGCGTTGCTTGGGGGTTGGCTTGGGACGTTCCGATCTCACATGGGCCAGTGACGCTGCGCCCTCTACAGCTAAGGTGGTGAACAACAGCTCGACCTGGAGCTGGGCTGCCTTGAGTTGCTGGCGACGATGTAAGCTGCAGTGGGGCTGGCCGGCAGTGAGTGTGAGCTTCCGTGAGCCGCTGTGAGCTGCCGTCCAGTGAGCCGCTGTGAGCTGCCGTCCAGTGGCCGGATAGTGACCACTTCACCCGGGAAGAGCGCAATGATCATACCAACATTGGTCAGTGAGGTGATGTCCTCCACAGCTGGACTGAGGAGCAAGGGGACGGCAACTTGTCTGTTCCCCTTCCCAGATTCCCCAATGCTGTTTCCCTCCCCCAATTCCCCAATAAAATCTTAAAAAAAAAAGAAAAGAAAAAAGACTGGATAAGGTGCTTGATAGTGATGCTATTGGGGAGCTGTTTCCTGATTGGCAAGGCAGGCTGTTGTAATTGTTTCCAGCTCCCTTTGGAGGGGAGGTTGGAGGAGTAGATCTTCTCTTTGAAAAACTGAGGCTCGAGACAGCAGAAAACTTTCTATCTCCTTTGTCTTGTCAGCATTTGGAAGAGCAAAGGGGTGGGTTAGAGATGGGAGTGGTTGAAGGGCAGTGTCTGTTAATCAGTGCGGTGAGTTACATGCCTTTCTTTGAACTGACTGTGCTGTGTTGGGCGTTAGTGCTTCTGTATGTATAATATGTGCCACTGCCATTTTGTGGAGTGGCCCTCCTTTCTTGCTTCCCCTGTCCACTTGGAGGATTTATTTTTTTTAACTCATCTGTCAAAATCATGGTCATGCGTTGTCTTCCTTTATCAGAACCTGCCCTTGATTACTCCTCCAACAATGCAGAATTGAATACTCTGTCCTTCTTTTGGGGTTAATATTACTCCTCTTAACTATTTCTGTTAGCAGTGTCATGCCATATTGCAATTTTTTTTTGTTTTCATGTCTATCTCTGTAATGTTTCCATAAGGGTAGGAAATGTAACTTTATTTTCTTGGTATCATTAGGTCCAACATTAGGTAACTAATCCATTTCTGCTGAATAAATCCCTCAAAGAAAGATAAGCTTGCCAGTCAGTATCTGATCTTTCTGCCAGTTGCCAGACCCATGCAGGCTGAATAGAATATTAAGAGCTTTGGCTTAAGAGCTATGTTTAAATCCTGCTCCTGGGTGCATAACCCTTTGAGTTTTGGAGGGATTAAATGAAATAATATATGTAAGACTAGCATATATTCTGAGGAAATGCTAGTTATTATATATCCCAACTGCCTACTGACTTTTCTTCCTGCATGTCTTGTAGGAATCTGAAATTTATCCTATCAAACCAAAGTTACCAGTTTTCTGAAGTTGAATTCATTTCTTACATTTTTCCTTTTGGTTAGTGAAACTGTAAGTGTAGTCATTCACTGAAACCAGTGGCATTTCTAGGTCAAAGCATATGTAGTTTTAAAGAGTTTTAAACAACCAGCTTTCCAAATTGCTCTACAGAAACATAACCCTGTAACAGAACATGTGAGTGGCCATTTCCCCACACCTCCAACCAGCAAACTTTTAATATATACTAATCTGATAGGCAAACAATGGTTTGATCTGCTGACCATTGGTATTCTTCAGTGAGTTGCCTGTTATGTCACGTTTGAGATGTTTTTCCTATTTATGTGTGAGGGTGCACTTGCTTCTGATATCACAGTACCACGCTGTATTGTAATCATTGGCTTAAGTGTGTCCTGGGAAAGATACAGGCCTCCCACAGGCTTGTTTGCATTGTTGCCCCAGCACCTCACCTAGTGTTTGGTACTTAATGCATGTTTGTTGAATTGGAACTTCACTATAAAGGAGATGGAATCCCAGAAGATTTGGGTTTGCAGTGTTTGAATTGTTGTTCTATCATGGTTGGTTTTTTTTCCTTTTGGCAATCTTCTGTTTATATTGAACAGATTTCAGAGGTCATTGGGTTTTAGTGGCAGGTCACATGAATTCAAGAACAAGTTGAAGTACACCAGTTATGTTTTAATTTAGTTGTGGTTGTCATCTCGAGTTATCTGAAGTTGTAAAGACATTGGTGTTTACCTGCTTAGCAGCATACCTTTAGTACTAAGCTTATATGGCTGAAAATGGATATACTTCCTCCTTTAGAATTCAGTAATTCTAAATTCTAAATTGTTAAATTAAGTGTCATGTCATATGTAAGGTTGCTTATTCTATAAGGCTAGGGTTGAGAAGATAAGAATCTGTAGTATCTTTTCTGTTTGTCATAATCACCTTTAACTTTCAGGAGAAAGTTCTGGTGTGTTATCCACAGCCACCACCAAAAATGTATAATTACTTCAGTCTAACCTGAATTTTATTCTGAAAACTTCTGGGATATTAACAATCAGTTACTCAGTTGTATAAAGAATTTTATTCTCTCATTTTTTCTGTCTTGTGGGTTGAGGAGATAACTGCTTAAAGATGGGGGAGAGCTTGTGTTTGGATGATAGATACTCTTTCTTGTATATATTTTTCTTTCACAGATAGATTTCTCCATCTGTCTTTATGACTCACTTAGTTCATATTATGACTAACAGTCAATCTATTTTGATTCTCTTTTACATGCCAAAATGACCTAGTAATAGTTTTTCTTTAATCTTGACCAAAGCTGACTTTAAGGTAAGAGAAATTTATGTTTATTTAGACAGCTACTGTTAGTTCATTCTGAAGTTATCTAATTCATGCTAGCTCTAAGCCTGGAAGGAACTGCTCGGACACAACAGTTTGAATTTCAGGCTTTTGTTTAAAAAAACACGCACCTGGCTGTTTTTCCCCCTTCTTTTTAATTTGAAATTTAAAGACTTCACATTTGCTAAGATGATGTAGACCAGGGGTTGGCAATGCAAATTACTGCTTGGGAGCCAAATTGACCCTGTGCTTGTATTAGAAGTAAAGTTTTATTACAACACAGCCATGTCCCCTTATTTGCATATGACCTATGGCTGCTTTGGTGTTTCAAGGACAGAGTCATATGGTTGCAACAGAGACTGTGTGGCCTGCAGACCTAAAGTATTTACTGTCTGGCCCTTTATAGAAAAAGCTTGCCAAACCCTGATTCAGACTAAAAAAACAATAAAAATTAGATGAAAAATAAAAAGACATGAGTTTGTATAGATAAAAAGATCACTATATTGTGACTATTATTGTAAAATGCCGCCTTGTTTTATCTTAGGGGTGTGTGGAGTTGTTTCTTTCCTCAGGGCCCCATCCAGCAGCCTGAGTCGTGCCTTCAGATGGTGATGCCTTGGCTAGTCCATGTCCAAGCCACTTGCCACAGGCGCCCTGCCTAGCAATAGACTTTTGTTCTGTGTGTCAGACCCCCCGTAGCTAAGTGAAGAGAACCACAGGTAGACCAGCTGTCTCTAGATCTGGGGACAAATGAAAAAAATGAAAATATTGGCAGTCCCCTGGGCACACTATTATACAATACATAGTAATAAGAGATAGTTGGAAGAAAGCAGTGGAAAAGTAGCAAAAGGGGCTGATTCTCCCTTCTTTTCTAAGTAGTTGTGCTGGAGAGGATAAAACTGCTGTGTACACATACTCAAATGTAAATATTAACACATTTTCAACAATTTGTTGGTGATCGTGTTAGTAGTTCTCTGCATTTTTCTTTGTTACAGAGAGCATTCCTAAAAATTAGCGTTAGGATTATAAAATGGAAGGTCATTGTAGGGTGGAAAGAAAGTTGGATGTGCCATGTTTGTGGTTTTAATTCATTCACATCTATGAATTATAAAGTATTTTAGATGTGGAACAAATTTATTTTATGAAAGATAGTATTGCCTAGAGAAATATATAGCCTATCTCCTGTTTCTTTTCTGCAGTGGTTCTTTGGTGTTTCATGACCCAGCAGTTAATGTAGCAAAAATCAGTCTACTGTTGACTTCCTTATGTTCTGGAGAGTTTTCTTAATTGTTAATATAACACTAATTCACATAGTATGTCAGGAAATTGTATTATTATTATATACTTAGTTTAGAGTATCCATAAGTATCAGGAAAGAATTTATAAATTTCCAAGATAAGTTATTTTACTGTAGTTTTAGTGGCTCTGAAAATATTTGACAATACTTAATTTAATTACCATATTGTTAAATTCTATAAAAATTTAAAAGATCTTCAGATAAGAAAAATTAAATTATTTGATACTATTCCACTTCTCTTTCTGTTCTGAGACTGAACGTATAAAATAGTAGTTTAATATTCAAGACATTGTCAAGTATTTTGCTTTGGTATAATTTTTATTTCCTGAGTTTCTTAGATCTGATTTTTGGAAAAAATTATTTTTTGTAGAATTTGCATTTATAACTGCTTTATAGTTCACATTAAAATTAAAATTGATTTGAAGAAGTGTTAAACTAAGCAAAATCAATTTTTACATCTTAATATCTTACTTTGAATATTTTTACTTGGTAATTGTTTTACATTTAACTAGTGCTTTCAATTCTGTTTTTCTCATGTATTTTGTTTTGATTATTTTAAGAATTGTAATTTATTAAAAATGAAAACTACTGTCTTATAAATTAATTTTGAAATTCATGTCATTCACACTACTAAAAATGATGTGATTTATAAAGAGCGATAATTATGTTTGAATTTCACTTTGTTTTTGAAATCTTGAGTATAAAGAATATTAATGGAATAAGAGCATAGGTTAGACTAACAGAAATAGATGAAAAGCGTTCGTTAATTGCTTTTCCTAACCTTTTTCTAACATTGAGCTTTTTTGAGATTTTTAAAAGGTTTCCTGGCTAGTTAGAGATCTGTGCCAGTTGGTGTCAGATGAGGCTAAAAGTTTGGTAGCAGAAATAGCCTGAATTCCCTAGCCGCCGGGTTAGTTTTGCTTTTTCCTATCTGTGATCTTGCTTTCTGTGAAATTAGTCCCTCTGGTGAATATGCTGTGCATAGGATGAGTTGATGTGTTTAGAACTCTGGAGAAGAATTAACAGACTACAACACTATATCTGATTCTTGTTGCTTTTTAGTTTATGTAGCGTAGTCTAGCTCTATTCTTTTTATTGTTCGAAAAGACCTTTGAATTACCTAAGAGTGTTAACTTGTTTTCTGTTTAGGCTTCTTGGCTGATCTCTATATTCAGCTGTAGGCAGTAGTTTCTTTTCTTCACATTATCTTCAGCCCTTAAACTAGAGACTATGATCAGAAATTTATTATTTCTCAGTGGCCACTTTATTTCTATGAGGAGACTCTGGAGAAAAGTAGAAAGGTATGGTTATTTCTGTATGGGAGCTACGTCCCAAATGTTATTCTAGCCTTTTTTAAAAGGAATACAGCCCAGACATTGTTTTGAATACATATTTGTATTTGCTGAACACTTTGCTAAGCGCTCCCCATGGATGGTCTCGTTTACCTTACAAAGTAGGTATGATTATTACTGCCATTTCCTAGACGGGTAAATGAAAGCTCAGCAGAAGGGTTAGATCATGTAACTGGTATGTGTTGGAGGATGTGCCGAGTAATACAGAGGTGGCTGCAAGGTACCCTTGACACACCCTCATTTTCCAGTTCTGAATTATGCAGGCCTGTTGCGGATGGGCTTGGAGGTCTTGGCTCATTTCTTTGTGTTCTTTCAGATTTTTATAGATTTTTAAAAAAATCTCTTGTATCTTGTTTACACTTTGTTGCCCTTGGTTTTGTCTGAGAAAAGTTTCTACTGAATGACTGATTATGGGACTTTTAATACAGGGAAGGAAACGGTCATGAGACAGTTGTGAGTATTTTCAGTACCAGTCATGTGATCAAAGCCCTGTATTCAATTAGCCCCTCCCCCGACCTTGCCCTTTGGCACTCTTTCAGCGGTGAGGGGAACAATAAAGTGAATACTGTAATGCTTACTCATTTTCCTGCTTGTAAATGGGCTCATATCAAAAATTCCATTCTGAGAAGGGCATTTTACGGAGCTCTTGACGCCTTCATACAGATGCGATGGGAAAAGGATGGAGACATGACAAAATAATTTCAGGCTCACACAATCTTCACCAGCCCTTCACTTGGAATTTGAACATTTGGATTTTATGCCTCAAATTTGGAAATGGTAGATTAAATGGAGGCAGGATTAGGCTTTCTGACACACCTAATATTGCAGTTGTTTATTTTCATTAAATTACAACAGATCTGTATTTCACCGAGCGCTTAGTTCTGCCACTGCTCTGATAGGTCTCTGGTACTTTTCCCCTTCTCTTCCTTCCCTCCCTTTTTTTTCTCTGTCTCCCTCTCTCACCTCCTCACCCCCTCACCCCCTTCCCGCTCTCCCTACTTATAACATTTAAGCATAGAGAAAGTCTTCCCTCTGGCCCAGTTAAAGAAGCACCTAATAACACCCATCTGCTCTCAAGGTTGTGAATGTAGTCTTTCCAAATGAGGTTACTGAAGAGTAAATTTAATGTGTCTCTGAGGTTTTAGCTCTTTAAAATTCATTTTGCCTTCCAAAAGGGTGCATTGTTTTTTGGAATTTACAGGGCAGTTGTAAAGCAGAACTTGTTGTGTGCTGTTCCGAGCTCTTTTCCTATTTCTTCCTTGTCTCATTGCCTTATCTTTCGCATCCTTGATCCTTCTAATTCATTGATCCTCTTCTACTTGCTACTCTTTTAATTATCCCCGGGGTTTTCTATGTCCCAGTCACGCTCTTGTTTTACAAACCATGCCAACACAGTTTATTTTATCTTACTTTATTAATTTCATGTTGACTTCCTAGACCAGGTTCCTCAGTGGACTTTTTCAGAAGTCCATTGTTTGCTCCTTCGGCAAATAACTTGATATCCTGTTATGTACATTCTTCTTCTCTTCACCCTCAGATTGTTTTTGCCTTTTAGCTGTTTTAAAAAAAATTCTGTCCTACAAGACACCAAGAGGCTCGTGAGACGGTGATCACAGGCTCTGAGACTCCTGGGCTCTGATCGTTGGAGTGTCACACCTCTGGCTCAGCAGACACTTGTAGAGCCTGCTCTGACCCAGGTACTCCACAAGTCACTGGGATGGAGAGAGAGTGAGACCTGGTCTTTCTCCTTCCTCAAAATGGACTCATTTCCTCACAAGGAAATGAAACCGTTGGAGTAGATCGCTCTGAATGTATTGTCTGGCCGTGCAATTCTGTCATTCTAGAGCATTTCTATTATAGCCCTGTGTGATCTCTTAGTCCTGTTCTGTTGTGCGTGTGCATATGTATGTGCGTATGTGTATGCTTTTGATTTCTTAAAATATAATGTATCTTGGTTGAATTAATTCATAGACTCATAGAATCTACAAATAAGACCTTTAAAGATGATATCATTTTAATCATCTATTTTACAGGTGAGGAAGCAGGCCTAGGCAGGGTTAGGTACTGCTGTTATGTCACAGCGTTAGTGGCAAAGCTGGGAGAGAACCCAGATCTCTTGATTTCTACAATCAAGGTGACCGTTAAAAAATTTTCTGATTCCAAATACTTTTCACTAAGGTGTGATTTCATATAAAAATCTGAAAGTGTTTCACTGGCATGGGTAGTAATGGCTGAAGAAATTTGCAGTTTAAGCCAGTGACTGTCAGTCATACTCCTGCTGTGTGCTGAGGATGGGCTTGTGCTTTGTGCGCATACAAAAGAAGCAGCTGCCATTCTTTTTGTCTTTAAAGATTTTGAGAACTGAGTTGAACTTATTAAAAAAAAATTACCTACCTAAAAATTTTTTCTGCTGTTTTTCTTTCCTCATAACACTTAAAAAAAATCTTACATTTTCTTTTACTACTATTAGACACATGTATGTTGACCTGCAGTTTTGTGCCGGCGTGGGCGTTCAGGAGGGGGTAAATCCCGGACTCCTCGGCGGGCGTGCTGCCTGTGGGCTGGGGATCTGGATAACAGACCACCCGAGGTACTAGATGCAGTGATGCCAGCCAGGCCAGTTTGCCCCCTCGGAGACACTAGGCAGTGTCTGGAAACATTTGTCATTGTCGCAGCTGGGTGGGGTGGGGGACAGTGCCCCTGGCATTCTGCTCAGTAGAGGCCAGAGATGCCTTTCAGCATCCTACTATGCGTGGGACTGCCCCCACAACAAAGAATGACCTGAACCAAAATGTCAGCAGTGTCAAGGTTGAGAAACCTAGGTATAGTGTGATTATTGCTGTAGTAAAAACAGGGACCATGTTTTCAGTGCTTTTCGTGCCTGGCACTGTCCGTGGTAGAGGCGTGTGTGTGTTCCTGTTGCCCCTCGTTGGGTTTAGGGGTCTGGGAGGCCTGAGCTGAACCCTGAGGCCAGGAAGGAGGGGAAGAAGGGGCATCCTGAGCAGGAGGGGCACGGGCAGCCACCTGGATGTGACACGGGCATCTTGGGATCTGCGGGCTGCTCGTCATGACTAGAAGCTGACGGGTGAGGCTAGGAGGAGAGGGAGGAAGTCAGTCAAGAAGAGGGTGTGGAGGCAGCAGAGTGAAAGCCAGAAACGGATGGCTTTGTATGCATGCTGCAGCATCTGGTGTTTATTTAAAGGCTGCGGGAAACCAAAACGAGGTTTCACGTGGGTTGTTAACATGTTCAGATTTGTCTTGTGGAAGGATCACTTCAGTGTTTCAAAGAGAACTAATTGGAAGGAGACAGCTAGAGATAAGGAGTTGATTCAGGGCTGTGCCAGTCATGCAGGTAAGAAATGAGCCAAGGACGTGACAGTAGGCATGGGAAAAATAGTTGAATTTCAGAGACATTAAGGAGGTTGAACCTCTTGGTTCGGGCCCCAAGGAAGGGAGGAGTTAGGGTCGGGTCACTGATTTGGGACTTGGGCAAGCGAGGTTAGAACTCACGTACCCCTTCCCCGAAGGCAGCTCTGTGGGTCCTGCACCAGCCTCAGGGCAGCATCTCCGGGGCATGGCTGTCCTTTCCATCAGCTGTGGATGCAGCCGATATGGTGCCGAGGGGAAGCCTCCCTTCCCGACAGGTCCAGCACACAAAGATGGGGCGAGAACAGGGCCTCTGCAATAGAAACTTCTTACGGCGGTGAGGAGAAGGGAAATACGCAGTAGCTACTGTTTCCCAGCCTGCTGGAGAATAACAGGACCCCTGTGCAGCTGGCCGCAGCGTGAACTCCTCGGGTCGGCCAGTTTGGCTGCTTTTGTTTTTTGTTGTCTGAGAGGATCTCTTTTGTCCGTTGTTCTTTGTAGCTCATCTGGGAGGGTGTGTAATTCATGTTTCGGCTCAGATGTCACCTCCTCGGAGAACTTTTCTCTGACCTCCCTGTATAAAGTAGGCATCCAGTTTTTAATTGCCGTGTCATAGCCATCGGCAGGGCACTCATTATCTGCAGTGATCTAGTTCATTTACTTGTTTGACTTTTTCTGCCTTCCTTACACTGGAATGTCAGCTCTTGAGGGTGGGCGGGGCCTTGGCTGATGTGTTCACTCTGAATCCTTAGGACCTGCAATCATATCTGGCCCCATACAGTAAATTGGAAGGAATAAGTAAATGAATGAGAGAGGTATAGTATGCTGAAGGAGTAACAGGTTTTCTCTTTGTTTATTTTTGTTTGAGTTTTGGCTGGGGAGAGGAGGATGGTTTCAGTTTTGGATCTAATGAGTTTTGGGACTATTTAGGTACAGATGTCCAGTAGGCCATGAAACATACAAGTCTGAAGCTCAGGAGGTGTTGAATCTGTGATATAGCGAATGCTTACTGAGCCCTTGTGACGTGCCACGCTCTGCTCGTAGCATGTTGCTGATCTTAGCAAAGTAGAGCTGTAGATTTACGGAGGCAGAAGTGGAAACTGTTGAGTGGAACATTCAGAGTGTGCATGAGAAAAAGAATACGGACAAAACCCTGGGGGACCCCAGTATATGAGAGATGAGCACACAAGAGGCACCTCTCAGAAGCAACCAGAGAGGCGGGGGACCCTGGGAGAGTGTGGTGTCTTAGGAACCCAGGGAGCCGGTGGGGGGGGGGCGAGGAGAGCTTCCTGGGTGCGTCAGCTCTGAACCGTGCCCGCGGACCTCAGCATAAAAAAAGAAATGGGAGGAGCTATTTCAGGGAGCCCTGGGGACAGGAGCCAGGTTCCAGGTTTGAGAATTTACAGATGCCACTGGGAAAGAGCTAGTAGAGAGGGAGCGTTTGAAAATGCAGTGAAGGGAGAAAATGGCTCCTGCGTGATTCCTGGGGAGGTGGGGGTTGATGGCAACTGGAGCATTGGTGGAGGAACGTTCTCAGATCTTTTAGTTCGTTTCTTTGTATTTCCCGTGAACCTTTTGGTTTTCCTCATTCTGTCATTTTTCCCAGTTGGAACAGGTGGCAGTGGAACCTTCTGTGACTGTGTTACTTGCCTGCTCAGGACGCAGTGGGGCCTGGTTAGCCACAGGTACTGACTCAGTCTCAGGGACAGAGGTTCCTCTGCTGCTTTCACTAGGATCAGCTGATAGCTTTGTATTTTTCCAAATTACTGTGGCTTCCCATGATTGCGTCTTCATTTATTTCACTAAGCCTGGCATTCTGGCTGCATGAAAGTCATCTTTCAGTAGTCAGGCTACCAGTAGCTGAAATGGCTCAGCAATATTGACAGCTGTGCATTTAGTAAGGAAACCTAAATTACATATACCAGGGCGCCAAAAAAATGTATACACATAACTTGTGTTCATCTTTTGTTATCGATATATATTATTACAATTTTAATACAGTTTTTTCCTTTCTTAAAATGTTTATACATTTTTTTTGGCACCATATGTATGTATGTATGTATGCATGCATGCATGTATTGTATGAATGTGTATCTATCTATCTTAGGAATTTAAGAATTTGCATCAACCCCCCTTTTTTTTTTCCAAGAACAGGAATTAGGTTTCCAACTGGTAAAGTAAAAAGTAAAGATAGTGTTTTTAGAACGTGCTCTTCAAACAGAAGGTATACTTTAGTATTTTTCTCTGTTGCTTTTGAAAGGAAATACATCTTTTAATAGAATTTAAAAAAAATCAAATTATTGATTTGAAAAAAGTTTCCCATAATTTTTATTGTAGATTCCAGAGCCTAAGCAGTCATCTCTTTTGATAACCTGTTTAAAAAATGTGAACAAATTATATGACAGCATGCGAGAAATCTAAAGAGATAGTTATCCGTAGGTTTCTCTTTTAAAACTAGCCTACTTCGTCATGGTAATGGTGATGCGGTCTGCAAAGTGGAGCATGCTCACTCGCGGTGTCCTGACCAGACCTTTGGTTCTTGCTTAGACACAGGGGTATGCAGATCTGGGAAGGCTGGGATGGGGAGGAAGGACTCAGGAGGAGCAGCGTCGTTGTCGTCGCTCCCACAAGATGGTAAAATGTGGTCCTCAGGGTTTCAGTAATAACCACTGTGTGTGTGACTGGACAGAGGCACCTCGTTCCTTCAAAGGTTAAACCTTTAGGCGTTTCTCAACTTTCTGTTAGAGTTTCTTTATGCTCTTAAAATTTATTGAAGATCCGAAAGAGCTTTTGTTTATGTAGGTTATATTGATCAATATTAACTGTGTTAGACATTAAAACTGTCAAAAGTGTAACAGATAAATTCATTAAAAAATACCAGTAAGAAACTCATTAGTGCTTACAGTGTATTTTTATGAAAAGTAACTATTGAAAAGAAATTTAGTGAGAAAAATGGCATTGCTGTGCATTTATGTCAGTCTCATTAATATCTGGTTTAATTGAATTCAGCCAGATTCTCCAAATCTGCTTCTGTATCCAATCTGTCATTTGGATTATTTCATTCTAAGTCATTAGAGAATGGGAGTAAAAAAGGGCAAATTATGTTTTAGTACTCCTGAGAAGTTAACTTTGACTCCTGGACCCCTGAAAGGGTTTCTGGGACCTCCTGGGGGGTGGGGATGGGCCCCTGGACCACACTTGGAAACCACTGGGCTAAACTATACATTTCTTGAGGGCAGAGACCATCGCCTTGGTTTCCTTTCTCCTTTTCCTTGGGATCTGGTGAAATATTCTTTGCCTTGAATTCCCAATTGTATTTAACTAATTCAAATTTCCCCTATTAAATTCCAGGGTAAGGAACCATCCGGTGAATCAGGACTAAATTTCTTTTGCAGGATGCTTTTGCCTTTAATTAGTCACAGTGTAAGAATTCATCTAAGTCCTTTGACTCAACAGCCTTAGAGGTGCCACCCAACTCTTTTCACTGTGTCTGGTGACATTGTCAACTGGCTACAAATCAAGATAAGATGTTTGGAAAGAAATATTCCCTTTTCAGTACAGGGAATCCTAGGAAGTCTTGGAGGTTGCTGGGAGAAAGAAGCTAGAATTATTTCCTAGAAATGGAGTGGAAAGTCTTTGCAGAAGTTTTAGGGGGTCTGGCTGGCACATGGGATCCACTGTGTGCTCTTCCAGTTCCTATTTTTGCACCAAGGTAGGGGCAGGTGGCCTGAAGAGCCAGTGAGAAGCAATCATCAGCTCTTCAAGTAATAGCATTTCATTTGCCACACATTATGTTAATGTTCTCAAAACTTATGGTGGAATTATGCAAACTTAGGCTGAAAAATATATGCACTGTTACTACAATATTAAGACTTTCAATAAAATGTAGGTAAACAGTATCAAAAGGTGTCTTAAAAATTACGTGGTGAATTTTGCAGAAAACAGATATGTGTACAACTTACAGTGTTTACATTAGCAAATTTACCATTAGGAAAAATCTTCATGAACATAGCATAAAAGCAGTTGCTTTTGCATTTGACTTGCCAAGAAATAGAAGCAAAACCATTTTAAAAACAGCATGAATTTGTCTGCTTTATCTGAATGAGTAGTGGCATTTTCTAACTGCTTGCCTCTTGGGCACATAAGTCATCGTGGTGTATTCTTACTAATAGTCTTTGAACTTCTTTCTCTGTCCTTTTCTTCCGGGCCGTATATTGCTGCCTTTAGCGCTTCAGCATGGAAGGGATCTCAAATGTCATTCAGAATGGCCTCCGCCACACCTTTGGAAATTCAGGTGGAGAGAAACAGGTGCTCGGTTACCCTTATTTTCCTCATTCTCTGCTTTTTCATTCTTTGTGTAAGTGAAGGGTCTGAGAGCTGGCAGCTTTACTAATTTACTAAGACAATTATTGCTTAAAAGAGAGAAATGAAAGTTTATTATATTTATAGTCTTGATATTGCATAGAATTTCCCTTTAGGAAAAAGCATTTTTCAAATTGGACAATAGAGTAAATGCATTCTTAATACATATTTCAGAGCTCCATTCTCCACTCCTTCCTTTAAACAAATAGATATTAACATATTTACATAATGAATTGCATGTGTAGAATATATAACTGTGAAAATAACAACTAGAATATGCTACTTTGATTCTAAAAGTTTAAGAAACACGATCTCATTTTAGGGAAGAAAACCAGATGTTGGCATCTTTTTAGACTAGAGTTCTATAGAGTACATCTTACTTCCTTTTAAATGATATTCATGTGTTTTTAAGGTGTATCATGTAGTCAGCGAACTCACTTGTCTACCAAGTAAGGCATAACACATTATTTACACAAAATCACACATGGATATGAATATACAATGAAATGTATAGCAGTTTACTTTTTGTTAACATTTTTTGTATGGTGATTTCATGAATATCAAGAACATGAGAAATACAGCTACATTTAGTATGCTTAAAATTACTTTTCACAATTTGAAATTTTCACTTCAAAAAGAAAACTCTTCAGTTTAGGGCTTAAGATGGAGAAAGTGTGTAGAATGTAGCTTCTAGGCAGTTTACCAAAAGAAGGCATTTGAGTCTAGGGTCTTTAATGAAGAGAGTTCTGTATTCCTCAAGAAAGGAAACAATCGCCATTAAATAATCCTTCATTAAGGGGCTCCAGGAAGGGCTGGTTCAATTTTTTGTCTTTTACGCTGGCGCTTCTCACCTCTCTGAAACCCACATGATCGCAAAATAACTTCCAAACTGACCCAACACGGCAGTGGGGCAGGAAAGCAGATAGCCCGAATGCCAGGGCTGCTTCCCGACACTTCTCCAAGCTGCCTGACACACATGCTGTAGTGACCCCCCCGGAGGCCGTGTGTCTGGCTTTTGGTATATTCTTTACAAAGAAACATATTCAGTTACACAATTGGACATCCCCTTGGAGAGGTTGACACCAAAAAGAGGACAGAAAACGAAGTTTCTTAAAGATTGAACAATTCACTTTTTCTACTTTTCTGAACCTAGGGAGCCAGTTATTGTTAGGTAACTTTTTCTTGTGTTTTGATTATGAGTGGGGTAAAAATCACTCAGAGGATAGAGGAATAGAGGTGAGATTTAGGGCAGAGGCTGAAGAGATTCCAATGAAAAAACAGTTGATCTCTGAATAGAATCTGGATAATTTTTAGATTGTGATTTCATGGGACATAACTCGGATACCTGTGAGCTGTTACACTAGTCAGCTAGGCAGTTTGTCTCAATTTCAGACATGAATTTTCATTATTCATTTCCCTTTAGGCCATTCTTGCTTTCCCTTTTCTCTTTTCCTTTAATACTTTTAAACATTTATAACTACTTAGATAATTTAAAATGATAATAATAATAATAATAATAATAATAATAATAATAATAATAATAATACACCTCTAAAGTTATTTGGGTAAGTGTGTCTTGGTTTCTGGAACAGGCTGGTATATGCTTTTCAAGTTGTCAAGTTATTCATGTTACCATTTTTAATCAGAAAAATGCTCTGAAACAGTTATTTGGCTGTTGAAAATTATTTTATGCAGAACTGTTACAACTGTGTTTTTAGTTTAAACTATTTTAAAATGTTGAAAAATATGCAAGGAGAGTATCACTTTAAAAATAAACAAGTCACCTTCAGTTCTCCTGTGACACTTTCAATAACAGAAAGGTGAAAAACATGGATATTTATGTTGACATTGGGCTTAGATGAAGCAGATAGAGGTGGGTAAAATACTGAGCTCCAGCTTAGACAGTAAGACACCTATGTTCGTTACTAAAGTAACTCATGTTTCATGTTACAAAATAGAACTTCTAGTAACTGTGTCTAATTTTTGCAGATAATTCAGGTTTAAGTGATATATATATTTTTAATTTTGGCAGTACTTGACAACAGTCATTCCTTATGAGAAAAAAAATGGACCACCATCTGTTGAAGATCTTCAAATATTAACAAAAAGTGAGTAAAGACCAAATTAAACTGTTACCTTATTTACTTGCACTGATTCTAAAGATGGATTTTAGTTGGCTGACTTCATTGCTATTATTGTTTTGTCGATTTAGGATAGTAAATGCTTTATTCTTTTGATAGCAAAATTATAAATGGTTATGGTATCAAACACTAAATCCAGAGTTGATTTATATTGTTTTGATTTTCTTGCTTTTTAAAATATTTACAAGCTGAACTTCTGGGGAAAAAATGTAACTTAATTCTCCATCACCTTTTGTATGTTTAATAACCTATACATTTATCAATATATAAAGTGCTTCATGGATCTTATATAAATTTGACTGTCAATAACTGAATCAGGAAGATTTAGGAAAAGTGTGGCCTAAAATACTTTTTTTTTTTAAAAAATGAATGTAGAACCCAAGGCAGTAGTTACAGGTAGAACATAAAGTAAAATTTTAAGAATATTCATGCATTCCGAAAATATTTGATGAAGGCCTACTCTGTGCCAGGCCATGTTCTGGGCACTTGGGATACTTTCATGAACTAAGCAGACAAAAATACTCCACCTTCAAGGGGCTTGCATTTTAAAATAATTTGTTAGACTTAAAGATACATTATATTGAATGTCTCTTACGACAGCCATAAATGAGCCCTGAATTCTGGTTCGGGGATATCCTTGGAAATCACTTACCTTTTCCTGGTCACAGTGAAAAATGAGGATAAAAATTTGCTCTATTTACCTCATAGTAATTAAGCTAATGTATGTGTGATTTGGGGTAAGTCAATTACTCAGCCTTGTTTTTCCTTAAGGGATTGGGTCTGCTGATCTATTAGGTTCTAATTGTAAATATTTGTGATAACTGCTAATTAAAAGGGGAGCCCAATGAGAGAGCATCACATGAATAGATATTGATGATGACATCTATTTTGGAAATGAAGGACATGGAGGCATGGGTGGGGTGGGGGCATAAGGAAAAAAGCGAGTGTCTTATTTACTAGCTGCCTGCCTGCTAACCTGAAGCTTTTATTCTTTCCTTTGGTGAAAAAACTACTTCCAAAACATTTTATACTTAAATATGATAAATCAAGTGATGCCAGCCAGTCTAAAATGAAGAATTAAGAGATTAACTGGGTGGCCTGCCCTCTAATTTTCAGGAAGAACTTACGAAGGTATGAGTGTCCAAGATCACACAAGGTTAAATTACAGGGCAGTCGCTTAATTCCCAGTCTATCTACTGTACTTTTAATGATGCTGGCTTTGGGTATGTGATTTTATATAGAATTGAAAACAAATCTAAAATATGATTGGAAGCAGAAATACTGAGCATAGTAGCCCTGTAAAATGGGGAAATAAATACTGCCGTGAAGCCAGGAATTACTGAGAGACCTCGCCTCGCCTTTTCAGATGGGGACAAACACTTACGTGGCCAAACCAAAGTTATAATTCGCACATCATAATGTCCTTAGGCCAGTTCTTAGATGGTGTCTTCATAGAGTGATACAACTTGGACTCTTTGGGTGAGGGAACATGTGGAGGGCAGGTGAACGAAAGTCTAAGGGAATACTTAGGAGGACAGGACTGTTGGGAAGGCAGCAGATGGAAGGATGACCTTCACTTTCATTGGAAAGTGGGGCTCTCCTGAGAACTCGGGGGAGCGCCTGAGCCCCTGCTGTCACCACCTGGAGATGTTAGCCACAGGGAAAGGCCTGTGGGCGCAGTCCCAGTGTTTATGGTTATGTAGCCGTCCTGGTAAAAGCTACTGGAGGTGCAGTAATAACAATTTTTAAAGCTAATAGTCGTGTTAATAATTATGGCTAATGCTTACGTAGCATGTATTTTGTGCCAGGCAGTATTCTAAGTCCTTCACATCTGAATTAGTAAATGAATACTCACACTGAGACATGGCTAATTACCAATCTCAGATTACAGACGAGGAACTTGGTGCCCTCAGTGGTTAAGGAACTTGCTCAAAGTCCCACATCTGGGAAGCAGCAGAGCCAGGATTTAAACCCGGGAGGGCTGACTTGACAGTTACGCTGGTGTGTCGTATGCCTGGGAAGCATCGTGCGGCACTTTCCCCAGGATGCTCTGGAGAAAATGTGAGCTGTCAGTCACTGCCAAAGTGCAGCACATGTAGGTTTGTCTGTACCTGGATGGTCTTGATTTTCTTTTTTTTTTTAACCACTCTAATAGTAGCTTTTTTCTGTTTTGCCTTTGCTTAGAGACACAATGGTCAGATTCCCTTTAGGATGAGGCTGACTCACCCAGGTTCCTCAGTGGTATACAGGAGGCGGCCTGGCAGGTGCCGCTTCATGGGCGTCTGCTCATTTTGGTCTTTTCTTTAAAAGGTTCCGGGAAGGCTGGCAGGTATGCTCTTTGGAGAGTACACCTAACTAGTCACTTACCTGAGAGTTTCTCCATCTTGTGATGTCTGCAGCACTGGGGTTCTCCTGTACCCGAGCTCAGAGAAGTGCACGATATGGGAACTTGCTGTCCAGTCTTTATGACAAAACTGAGAATCGGTGGAAATAACTGGGTTTCTCTTTCCTGCTGCCACTGTTTGTTAAATCAGGGAAATACCGCTCAGGTAACTGGACTGTCCTTACCTGGATAAGGACTTATTCAACTAAAATAAATTCTTGAGCGTTTATAGTTGTATTCCCTTATCTAGAAAATAATTTGTCTAAATTGGTTACACTACATATTTAAGGCTACAATGATTGAAATTGAATATTTTTTATCTGAACTTGAAATTGTTGCCTTTTCCTTCTTTTATTTCGCAGTTCTTTGTGCCATGAAAGAGGACAGTGAAAAAGTTCCGAGCTTGTTAACTGATTATATACTGAAAGGTGAGTTACATTATAATGGTTTATGTGCAATGGTTGGGAAGTTCTGGGTAGTTAATACGTGTGTTGTCTTGCTAATAGATTAAAAATAATTTCCAAACGCACAACTTTTATTTCATTTGTGCATAATGTGAGGATAATGGCTTCATTATGCATGCCACCAACATTATAAATTATGGTTATATAAAATTTAACTTTTGTTTGAGGTCCTGGGCTAGAAACCATTTCCATAGCTAAGTGATAAACATCGAGGCAGGCAGGCGAGCAAGTATTATGGAAATATTACCATAATTATGAGTCTCAGTTGTTGACACTGGGAAGGTTTGAGAAGGGTGGTGGTCTCTGCCATCTTGGGCCAATGGAGAGAGTAGGACGGACCAGTGAGGATGGACAAAGGGAACAGCCAGATCAGTTAACAGGCCCAGAGGCAATATGAAAGGGATTGGTGTAAGGGACAGGCAGAGGAGGGGGCAACATGAAAAGCATGGACTTGCATGCACCCAGGACAGTGAAAAATGAGCCATAAATCTTAGGGGCAAGATCAAATCACACAGGATGGGAATAGCGTTGAGGAGAAGGAGGATTGTTCGAGAAGTGAATGAGATCGCCTACATGGCTCAGGACAGAGAAAATTCGGATGATAAAGAGAGGAACTGAGGAATTTAATTAGAGGCAAAACTAATACTTTTCAATGAAATTACTTTTGGAAAAGTAGCAGTTATTCAGGTGGCAGATTTTCAAAGCCTCACAAAATTCATCCTGTAGTGTCTGATCCAATTTAGCCAGCAGTCCTCTTTTGGTAACTGTTTTCTTGGGCTCTCTCTCATCTCCATCAGTTGTCAGCTGAACATAAGGAAGGTTGGGATTTCTGAGATGTCAGCTAGCTCGGATGGGACTCTTCTTCAGAAAGAGAGACTCTCAGTGGTGTACACCAGGAGCTCAAGGGGTCACCTATAAGAGACTTGATGGGGAGCCAGCCATTAGAAGTAACAGAGGGCAGAAAAGGCTAAATGACACTGTTTTTCCATAAGCTGTGTTTTTCTGATGGAAGGCTTTTTCTTATTACATGCTGATTTTTTTAATACCTGACATCTTAGTTTGCTTTTGTGTTGTGCTAGCATTGGTATGAAAACTGGATTGTTCTGAGGTTCGTTCTTATAGACGTGAAACAGGAATGAGATGAACACAAAGCACATGTCTTAATTTTTAATTATAGTGGGTCCCGAGGACATTGCCATGAGGGCCAGAGATAAAGTGAGCTTCTGGAGGATAAAAGCGTCCGCTAGCTTTTATCCTTTGAGTGCATGGAAGGATTTTATGACCCAGAGAACAGAATGCTCTGGGGAAAAGGAATTTTTAATTTCTTCCTCCAAAACCCAGGACTAACTGACCCTACACTGCGTGCCTTAGGGAAGCAGCACCCATCTCTTCTGCTCCCTTGCCCAGGCCGCAGGCTCCGGTCCACGAGCCCAGGTCTACCTGTGCCGTTCCTGCTTCTGATGAGCTGCTTGCGTATATGTGTTGTGATTTTGTCTTGGCTTTAAATTTTAAGGAGCAGGTGGAAAAGAAGCCAGGGTTCAGATTAAGAGTTCAAGAAAATGAAGAGTGGGGAGTGGAATGCACCAGAATATTCAGGTGCATGGGGAGGTGAGGATGTGGCGTGATTTCAGTTGCTCTTTTCTCCCCGTCCTGGAAATCCACAGCCAGCTGATGATTCCTCTCTCTCTGAGACCAGTATTAGAACATCCGCCTGGGAGGGGGTGTTGCTCACTGCAGAACTCATCTCCCCTTTCTTTGGTGGCTTTCTCATTGTTGTTTTAATACCAGCGACTATAGCTTGGCTGCCTGGATATACCACCTGAATTTTAACGTGAAGGAAGGTAGAGGAGTGACCTCCCTTGGCCTGGGGAAGATGGGATGGACGCTGTATGGTCTACTTGTCTCTTTCTTATACCTGCTTAATTACCCCACTTCGGCCTGCGGCCACCCCTGCCCTCAACAGTTGTACCAAAGGCGAGCAGTGCAGTTATAGCTGCCACTGTGCTGACCCTATATAGGAATAAAAACGTACACCTCTCTCTCAGTTCACCAGGGAGCCTGTGTGCTGTCTCCCAAACCTCATGGTATAAAGCTAACATTCTGGGATTCTGTGTCTAAGTGGTACCCTGAGAGACATGGCCTTTTGGTATCTCATTGCTGCGCAAGTCTAATAAATGTCTTAAGAGAGCTTTTCATTGTTAGATGTAGCCTTTTAAACCCCCTTTTTTTTTAATTGCTACTATAGATCTTTGTATTAATATTTAGTTCTCATTACTTAATGGTGTTTTTAAATACACATGTAAGATGTATATAAAATGCATATACATCTTGTGTAAATATACACAAAATATACATTTCTAGTTGTTTTATTTTTCTTCCTCTAGTTCTGTGTCCTACCTAGGGCACCGTCACTTCAGGAGCAGTTTTATCATTCGTGGACTACAAGCTAGATTTCCTAGAGCATTCCTCTGAACGCTGGCTGCCATTACCTTCCTGCTATTGGAAACTCAGCACACTTGAACTTGGGTTTGTGATTCAGTATTAACAGATCATGCCTTCACTAATTCTTTGTATTACGAACCAAGAGAAATATGGCACTATTTTTTTTGAATTCTACAGGTGGTTTTTTGTTAAACACTAACCATTATAACCTCTTCTCCAACTTTATAGAGTAAGGGGGAGTAATATTAATTATGCATGTGCAGTTATAGTTTTCATTAACTGACGATATGCCCATTTGAGTTGTGGCTTCCTAGATCTAAACTACACTGAAGTGGATTAAAGCATTGAGAGATTTTTACTATAGGTATCCCTCAGTGATGGCAAAAACCAACACTGATTTTTATAAGAATTGTAGTGTAAATATCACCTACCAGTATTGTCGAGAGACTGAAATTTAACAGACGTGGCTGTTTTCAGAAGACGCAAAACCAGAATGTGTTATCTGAGCTTAATGCTTAGTGACTATTGAAAGCGTTGGCGATGCCTGGTTTTAGAGGTTGCTGCGTGTCTTACATTGTTCAGATTGTAACCATTAAGTTGCCATTTACTTTCAGAGCCTTGTACTGGTTAACTTTAGATGTTGTGGTTTGTTTCATGTGTGTGTGAAGAAGTGTCCTTTCCTTTATGGTGCTTAAGAAACTGAATGCTGCAGCATCGCCCACGTCCCAGTACCGTGTTATATTTTATTCATGCCTGTGTGTTTTCCTAAAGTACTAATTCTAGAAACAGCTACTCATGGATACATCACTAGTCATGAGCCTATTGCCAGTTCTAATCAAGTCAATGCCATTTAATAAACGTTGGGAAAAAGTATAATGTATGCTTGAGAGCTTTATTTTTAATGATTTTTCTTCCCTTGCAGTGCTAGCTTCTTCCCCTTACCATGCCACACTGGCCCTCACTGGAGGGTGTCAGCTGGTGGAACCCTGATTAGCCTCATGATGGTGAGGAGGGGAGAGGGGCTTCTCCAGGTCGCGTTGAGCTGCTGCCTGAAGACAGAAGTCCTGCTTTTTCCCAGGTCTGAGACATTCCCAACAGCTAAGGCAGCTTAGCTTCCTCCCTTAGGTCAAGAGAGTGTAGCAAGAGTCTGTATAGCTGTGTGTGACCCTTTCCTAGGGTCACAAGAAGCTATATAGACTGACAGCCTAACAACAAAAGGACTATTTGTGTTTCTAATCTGCAATGTGGAATCTTTTTGAAAGTTACATTGTGTGATGTAAGATTCAATGTGTTTATTTGCTGCCCAAAACCAAATTGCAAGCAATCCCCTACAGCTTTGTTGTATGAAAACAAAACAAACTGTAGAACTACAGTGCACTGCAAGTGCCATAGATCTATTTTATTCTTCAGGAAATTATATTTGTTTTTCTTTTACAAGAGCACAACAGGAACCAAAGTAAAAGAGTAATAGATACAGCACTCAGGATAAATCATATCTTTAAAATAATAAAAAAATTTACACCTTGTCCTATATCCTGTTAGTATTTTCATAATATGGCCATGATTGAAAAAACAAAAAGCAAGCATTTACAATTTTTTTTTTTTTTGCTAAAGACTTTTTATGCCAGGAATGGATTAATTGTCAACAAAATTTTATAATAATCAGGCTGATGTAAATCTATTTTGGTAACATCATATCATTAACAAATTTATTTTGGAAATAGATAAAAATATTGCCCCTTGATAATAAATCTTTTTTTTTTTCTTTGATGCAAACAGCTAGAACACCTTTTTCTTTTCTTTTTTCTTTTTGATATTCTAAGACAAAGAAAATGGTTAATCTTCAGATTAATAAATTAGGTCATTATAATAATAAATTAATTTTTTTTAAAGTTCAGCAACCTCTGTCCAAGTATTTACAACAATACTTGAAAGTTCCTTTACAAAACAGAACACATTTTCTTTTCACATTAAGCATACTGGGTATCTGTGTCTTTCACAACAAGCATTTTTAAAAGAAAAAAAAAATCAATGCACAAATGGGTAATTAGTATAAAAGTGCTAAGAGCTGTTTGAAAAGTTAACACTATAGTATACAGTCAGTTATATTTGAGGCAAACTACAACAAACTTCCAGCTTATTATGGACAATATTCCAGTAGTTGTTTCAAACAGTTGTTTGAAAAAAAAAAAAAAATCCAGGAGCTGATTAGTGATGCAGATAAACTGTCATCAGTGTCTCTGGCCAGTGAGCGAATTGAAAACCAACTGAAGGCAAACCCAAATGAGGAAGATGATTTACTAAAGGAATCCCTTCTCCATGGCAGGGGTGGTGCTGACTGCTCAAGGTATGTGAGTACATGTATACTCTCTCACACACTCATCTTTCTTTCCAATGAAACTGTAGGTAAAATGAGATTTTGGGTTACTCAAAAATTTGTTAAGTGATCAAAAGCACTGATATATGAAATGCCTGTTTCTTTGTTCTGGTTAAAATCTCATAAAAATACATTCAACAGGAAAACATAAATTGTATGTGTATAAATATATATGTATATATATATATTATATACACACGCACACAAATACTTCTGTTTTCTTTTTTTGAAGCATAAGATAGTTACATAAATATTCCTATAATTGCTAAAGTTTAAAGAGGCATATTTTTTTTTTGAGTTTCAACAAAGGTGCTTGAATAATATACAATTAAAATGAAGTAGTTTCTATTTCGTAGAATCAGTATATAATAAGGAAAAAAAAAAGATCCCCAAACAGTCTTTTTTAAAAAAAGTTTCTTCTTAAGCTAGAGCTTCAACAAAAACTATGAACAACCAACAGTATAACAGAACAAAGCAACAACAAACAATGAAGTATAGCCCCTGGAAATACCTGGTGTCCTTCACCCTCTCCCTCCTTCCTGCCACGTGGTAGTCAGAAAAGCTCCAGTGCTCACATCAAGAAATGACTTTAGGTCCTGTTCATTGGCTGACTCTGCTAGGAACTGGCTGATTGGCTTGGAAGAAAACGAAAGCAGCAAAAAGTATATAACTGTATATATCCTTAATAACCCGCTTTAGAGAAACGTTGCTCTCACATTTCTCTTGCTTCCTCACCGCCTACTGCAGCTGTGACTGTATAGAAAAGAAACTTGTGGCTTTAGACCTGGGATGGCTATCGAAAGGTTCTGATGCGCCCGTCTGGTAGTGCTAAGGTGGTTATGGCAGCTGGATCACAAGGCCTTGTTTTGTTTCCTGCTCATTCAGGCCTGAGCTTTGCCGCCACCAGTGCAGTCTTCAGAGCAACAGGAAAAAAAATATCCTCTGGGCCACTGGACTGCTTTTATTTTACTGGATTTCTCCCCGAGCCAAGCTGACCAATTTGTCTTCCCAACACCACCCTCCCAAACCCATTTCCCCCAACCAAACTCACTGTCCCCACCCCCAAATATCTCTACAGCTATATTACAAGCAAACGTATCTTAGCAACTTCCAAAACTTTGGTTCTAAGAAAACACTTGGTCAGTTATCTTGAGGAAAAGTGGGAATGCTTGTTCTGCACACTGCTGTAGAGAAGAGCCCATCCCAGTCAGTTCTTAGCGCTGTACATCAAGTCACAATCCAATACAATCCACTAAGCAAGTGCACAAATTCTACGTTACTTTTAAGAGCAGATTTAGTCGCTTTCTGTCTTCTAACACCTCGTCCGACTTGCCTTTCTTCACACTGTTTGGTAGAAATTGTCTGCCTGTAGATGGTTCTGTTTCTGCATGCTGTAGAAGCCACTGAATCTTGCGTCTGGTTCAGCAATTCTCAGCATTCTCTGGGCACTGTCCCCCTGGACTCGGGTTCCTTTCTTGCAGTCCACAGATACCAGCTGATTATTTAAGGAAGAAGGCTGTTGCATGAGAAAAGGAGAAACCACAATTAATTAGCTGTTTTATATATCCCAAATTAACACGAATTGAGTGCTCAAGTCAAGTGGGATAATAGCTTCACAATACACGAATGGGCAGACCGTAGGTGGAGTTTACATCCTGTTTTAGTACCAACTATAGTTTTATGAGGGATGCTGACAACTGTGTTTAAGACGAAATGTCAAACGGAGTGGATGAAGGCATTGAGGGGAGAAAAAAAGACCGGTAAAGTGAGTGGCAATTATTTTCAAATCCTTGAAGTGCAGACAAGTGCTTATGAAGAGGCCTGAAGAATGAGCGGAAGTTATCAGATACACAGATTTTAAGATAAGCAGACACTTTGGAATCACTCAGGCTGTATAACAGCGTTACAAGCTGGGCCAGCCCACCTGTATCTAGTTCCTCTACACACTAGGAGCGGGTCTCTTCCCAATTACACGGCAGGTGGGGACTGTGTCCTGCTCTGGTCTTGCCCTGTATCCTGAGTCAGCATGCGCCCAGCACCTAGGCGGTGCCCCGTGCATACTTGTCAAAATCGGCAAGACAACCATCTGACAGAATGTTATAGGCAAGGGTTATCTAGACGGTACATTGGATTAAAATAATTATTTAGGCTGTTTTCGATTCTTAAGGTTGTATGATTGATTTTCTTAAAATAAATAAATAAATAAGCCAAACTAAATGCACAAGGTAGAATTTAGATCGGGAAGTATCACGACTTACTTCCCTCAATGAAAATGAATTTTCTTGCCTTTGAACAGATACATCCTTTCTCCCTCAGTATGCCACCTGCCTCGCTCTCCCTTGTCTACGATTACTTTACAGTCTCTTCATCTTCTGCCACCTTCCCCCTCTCTCCTTGCTTCGGACACGGCTCCCTGTCCCCTGGACTTCTGCACGTGTTCGTAACTGTCTAGCTCTCTTCGTGCCTCTGCTGGGCATCATCACCCTGCCTTTATGATGTCTTTTCTCTCCCAATTCTAAGTTGATGGATCACTGAGAAACACCAGGCGACCAACTTTCATTTCTCATATAAACGACAACCGCTTAGGAATCAATCCAGAGGTACTTGTTTGTTTGAAAACTTTAAAGGAAATCCAGGAAACCAGGTCTGTGGAAGGTCAGGATTTATTAACTAATGGATGGTGGGTAATTCATCCAGCGACTGATCCAGCCCTGGGCAAGTACTAGACAGCTGATTGATTGCTATAGCTTGATGTGCACTTGAGGCTCTGAAGAGCAAAGTAAAAATTTCACTGGCTAATGTAAAAGATATCAAACAATGGAAGGAACTAATAAGCATGCAAGCTTTCCTAGTCTGATCAGCCAAGAGGCTGACGTTTTTTCAGGACTATACCTTAGTTGGTGTTCGATACCAGCAAAGCAGGGGTATCCACTGTTTCTTCTGATTGATGAACAGGAATGCTATTATAATGGAGAGGACTATGATGATGGGCACCGCAACAGAGGCAATGGAGTCCAGCGAGGCATCTTCACCCGGGTGTCGTCTGTTAGCATCGCCGTGACCTACCTGGAGGAGACCCACATCTAGGAAGAGAAAAATTACAAGCATGTATTACCTACACCAGAATTACACTGCAAGTAGAGATCAGCAACTTGGTTGTGCTGCTTCACAGCGCTTTAAGGCTAAAACATGATGACAGTCTAACGTGCATCCTCAGAGCGGGCAGAGCTCTCAGGGACGGATATGAAAAAGGGACAGATTAGGGTAAGGAGGTGAACAACTGGGCAGGCTGATGCTGGTTTGAGCTCATCAAGAAAATAGGAAAATTCTGAGGAAGACTTTAAAAAGTGACTAAAATTAGACTACTAAAAATATTTTGATTAACATTAACCTATATTGGCTTCTAAGATTTTAAAGCAGAAACATTAGCTTAGTGCCCAGCTTACCAGCAAATAAGAGACTAAGGCGAAGTGTATTCTTCTACTTACTGGTGTAATAGCTAAGAATGATGACCAGTGTAAGAGGAAAAACAAAGCCGAATGAAAAGCTCGGTCTTTTGGTTGATACTCTGACTTACTGAGCTCTAAACTTCTCATAAACTGGTTGAAAACTCACAGGGCCTATTAGGTCATTTTCCTGCCTTAGGTCTTAATATTCTGCACAGGGGACAACATTTGACTTTGCTCTTACGAATGAAGGTCTTTCTGCTCCTTTTAATCATCATTCTTGGAATGAAGATTACATATTGAGATAACAAGGTTAAAATATCTACCAATCAGGAACGCTCCCTGGAAGTTTCCTTCTGTTTCAAATAAACCACTGTGGTCAGGTTGTCTAAATGCATCAAAGAGCAGGTTAGTGAAAGACGCAGGTCACATACAGTCAGATAGAGCTGCTCCTCAACTGTTCTGCAAACTTAGCTCACCAAGTTGCACAGCTTTGTGAAATTCAGACTGTCTACAGTTTAAACATCAGATTTTTATGAATATGCTGCTTTGTGTATGTGGGGGAATGGGGAGAAGAGAACCTTCCCAGTCATTTTAGCCAATGTCGATGGTATAATAATATTACACTTTACAGGAAGGGGGAAAAAAAGAGGAACTTATTTATCAGCATCAAGAAAAATGCCAGAGGTAAAAATAACATTTTATCAATGAACTCAGGCTTTAAATACACAATAAGTGAAGGAATGAATCTTTGCCTTGCCACATTCCAAATGATATTGGAAATGGTTTTAGGAATGTATGTTATATAAGAAGATTGTGGAAAAGGAATTTCTTGGTGAAAGGAAAATAAAGCTTCAACTAAGGTCTGTTCAACTGAGGTCTATTTATGAAATTCCGTCATTAAGTTCTGTTTTAATGCTAAAAGCAGGCCATAAAAATTTAGCTTTGAGCTTCCTAGCAGCCAGAGGAAAAATAGAAATGAAGTATCAATACGATTGACAATGTCTTTAAGATTAAAGCCAGTCTGTTGCTTAGGAGAAGCATAAATTTTCTTGCTACTGATACATGAGGAAATTTCTCCTCATGGTCTGTATAATGCAGAAGTCTTCAACAAATTACAATAAGGCTGTTCTTATGACCAAAGCCCAGCATCTACAGAACTGTGTGTGGCATAGAGTAATCACTAATATTTATTGATTGAATGAATGTATACATAATGTTAAAGCACCATTCAGTCAGAGGCATTACGTAAAGAGCCAAAACACTGGGTCCAGAAATTTGGCTCTCAGGTCATTTGGCTTGACCTAAGCATAACACTTCGAATAGCTAGAGTAACAGACCATTAATCTCTCAAGCAATGAATACTGCTTCTTCCAAAGGAAATATTATAAAAACTGCATAGCACTGATGTTGAAAATGTCCTTGGGGTAGATAGGAGGCAGTGCTGAGTCATGGCTAAGAGCAAGGTTATACTCTTTTGAGCAAGAGGTTTCCTTTTATGGAGAAGGCAATATGGACAGGAACTGCCTTGTTTTTACCACCTAACTACTGAAGAGGCAGAATAACATCTCTATTATACACAACTGAAAGGATGGGGCAAGAAAAATAAAGCATGGAATAAACCTGGTGAGTAGAAAAATCAACACGTAATAAAGTCTCATGGAGTAAAATCCACCCAGAAGTAGAGGGTAACCTACTGTATAAATGCTAGTACAGAATCCACAGGGATACTGAATAATTTATTACTACTCTGCTTACGAAGTTTTTTCACACATATAAATATCAGTGATGGCGCAGAAAGTCCACCTGGGATAAAGAACAAACTGCGTTCCATCACCAAGTGTCTGAACATGTGGGGACCGAGGAGGCATTTCACCCAGTTGTCTGCAGACTTATTTTATCATTCTGGGTTGTTCAATACACGTATGTTATAGCTACACAAGTCTTTTCTAGAGCAGTTCTTTGAACTTACTTGGGCATGCCATTTAAAAGTTATCTAGGGAAGTTTTAAAAATTAAAACAACAAAACAAAGCAGACCCTACATATGACTAGATAGATCTCAGCTGACTTGGGCACTTACCTCTGGGGAGATGGATAATGTCATTTTCACTAGGTGTGGGCCACATGGGAACCTCGAGGTCCATCTCTCCATGATGATTTGTCTTCTCAATAGGTATATTGGTTGGTTCTGGGACATACATTTCTGAAAGAAGGGGATATTTTTCATGAGAGATAAGGGAGGGGCTACTTATTGGTTTTGTTTCCTCAATCCAAATGGGTGGTGGATTGAGTTCAACATACTGTCCTGGGACATGAAAAGATCCAGTTTTTGCATTTACATCATTAATGCTAGAGCGTCACTAGCTTCGTAGCAGTGGGAAATGTCTTATAACCACTTAAAAGGGGGGAAAAAAGTTTTCTTGTCCACTGGGGTCAGAGAGACTGCGTTTTCATGTCAAACGGTGATGGCTGTACAGTTTTGGGCAAGCATTAGACCAGCTGAAATGGAAGGATTTCTTTTACTTTCTATCAGCTAAATATTAGACTTTAATAATCACTGTTGCTCTTTAATCCATGAGTGTTGAATCATTTACATGTCGCAGGAAGTGAAAAAGTTAAAGCATCTTCCGCTAAGCATTTCTTAGCGATTTCCCCCCCAGCCTCTTCCCCTAAATAGGAATGGGGTCTGGGCAGACCTCATGAGGTGCTGCCTGATTTAAGTCTTTCATGTCTGCTATGTTACCATTGGAACCATATGGATTGGAAATCGATCCTCAGTCAATATATTTTCAATCATATAGACATTTTGATCAACAAGACACTACAGTGAAACAAAACTGTCTTTTGAGAATAATATTTTCTACCCCACATATCAGGGTTTGTTTTTTTTTTTTTTTTTTTTCAAGTTCTAAAAGGGAAATATTTAAAGCTTACCTTGGCGCCTACAAATATATTTGTATATCCTTACTTTGTCTGGCTAACAACTAGCCCAACTTTTAAAAGAAATAATTCTTAAAAACCTCTATTTTTGAAATGCGACAATAAAAGTCTACATCGATTACATACTTCCTATTGGCCAGATCCTGTCACATTATTAACTGATTTCTATAACAAGGTTATTCAACATTGGTAAACAAAATACTCACTAATGAATAGCCTAATTTAGTCCAACTATAAAATACATAAAATACAAAAATAAAATACATAACATAAAAAGAATTAATAATCTTTGCTCAGAGTGATCGCTGTCTAGCCCAAGGTTCCCAGCCTTTCATGAAGTAAATGTTAAGATGAATTTGAGAGAAAGGAAAGGTGAGAGAAGCGAGTATCTGCTAAGCTTCCACTGTGAGTTAACAGAGGACCTGCCAGGGATATAAAGTCAGAGAGGGTAAGTACACGGCCCAAGGTTGTGCATCCAGGGACTGCAGAGCTGGGATCGCAAGCCCAGGGCGTCCCTTTGTCCCCAAGAATAAAGTCACCTGGGCCTCAGTCCCTCACTCTTCTTCTTCCTTACTAAAAATATAAGGCCTCAGACATGGCAGGAACTAGACAGTCTTATAATTCCGATGGGTCCCTGAAAACTAGAGTGAAGATGAGAATTTCCTGAAAATGTTATCATGGACAGAAGCAAGGGCCTGAGTACAAAGCAGTGATTCTCAGACTTTTCTATCACACCTGAATCACCCAGAGAGCTTAAACTGCTGATTCTCAAAGGTCCTGATTGGGTAGGTCTGCACTGGGAGGTTCTGGCTGGGGTGGGTGTTTCGGGAGACGGTGTTTAGCTCGCTCACGGAAAAACCCTGAGATGTGGTGTCCTGGAGGAATTTGGGAAGACAACTATCTTGACACTTCCGTGACACCTTTCAGTGCCACAGCACTCCTTGAGCCCCTCCCCTGCCCTTTCCAGTGCACAGCATTGAGCCTTCCCATCGCAGCACAGCAGACTTGCAGCTGGCTTTGGAGGCCTCAGCAGCAAAGGCTAATGTGAGATCTATTCACCAAACCTGTGACTGTTAACAGCTGAGGCGCAAGACCCTCCACAGAGGCTCAGAGCTGGGATCCTTTCAGTTTCATTCAGCCCAGGTGTTTTCCTGGGTGAGAACAGTGGAGACCAGCTTTGAAATTTCTCTGCCTCCTTCCTGCATATCAGTAGGTTTCAAGTGAACCCCCGCAAACAACAGAGACTGGACTGGGTGAGTTCTCCTCCCACAGGTGCTTAGAAAGGCTCTCCTTGGCAACAGCAGAGCAAGTTAGAAAGATCTGCCTAGGATGGAAGGAGGCTGCCTTCTTGAGTAGTGAATTAGCTTGCCATTGTTCAGCAAGTATTTCCCGAGTCCTTCCTATGTGGCAGACACTGGTCTAAGTTTTGGGGATACAGCCGTGATCAAGGGCAATCCTGCCCCCACCAGCCTCTCATCCTGGTGGTGACGTCTCACCACTCAGCGGCATCTGGCCTTGCCTGTGTGTCAGTTTGCTCCACGAATCTTAGCTCAGCTCTGATTAAAACCCACCCACACCTTTTTCTTTAAATCACAAAATACTTCAAGTTCTAGTTCAGAGTCCTCAAATCTAAAGGGAAATGACCCTCTCTCCCCTTAATTTGAATTTAAGAAGGAAGCTGCCTCTGAGCAGTTTGGCCAAAAAAGGATGTATTTTTCAGGAAAAAACTGCTTGAAGAAACAAAAAGAAGTGTGGTTGCTACTGCATTTCCATGAGTGGACCCAAGCCTTCCATGGCCAAGGCTGCATCCAACCCCAACGGTAACATATAACCCTTCTGGGATTTACTACAAGAGCCCTTTTTAGCTATTGGTGGTGTTAGGTGACAGGGCCAGAGAAGTGACAAAACTACATCTGGCCAGGCCACACAGATCATGGGCACTTGGTCACAATTTTTACTCCTGTGGTCAAATTTGATCTGACCTTCTGAGAAACCCGGCTACTTACTGGGGATATGCTTTACATGCAGAGGCACCGGGTCAGTTCTAAGAGCCACCTCCTTCAAAATGTCTTTTCCAGGAATGCTGGAGGTTCACAAGCTGCGGGCACCACATTTTTGGAGATGGAACCTGAGTCTACTGAGGACGGGGACTCCCAGGTCTTCTGCTAACTAGCTGCATAATTCACTGAACTTTTCTGAGCCTCGGTGTCTTCTGTAAAATAGGACAAGCACTAACCAGCCCACAGGTTCTGTGCTCATATCTGAAGATGGCAGGGGGGAAAGTGCTTTGTCAAGGGTGAAGCTCTTCAGAAGGGTAGCTGATATGTCCAGAGGACAAAGGGAGCGAGCATGAGCTATCTAGATAAGAAATGGAAGCCGGCAGCTTCAGTGATGAGACCTGACTCAACTCACAGTGCGCCAATGACAGAACGGGTCAGGAATCCAGCCTTCCTGGCTGGAGACACTTAAATGTAAGCTGGCAGAAGCGCGACTGATGGCACAATTTGCTGAGAGAAAAGATGGAGAAATGACTCATCAATAATAATATCAGATGCAGAAAGGAGAGTCACAGAAATTAAATTTCAATTTAACAGTAAATTCTAGTGGAAAAGCCACTAGAGAAATGTAATGAGGCCAGTAATGCACAAGGATGTCCGCACACTCTCCTTTATCAAATTCATAAGCCAAGGAGAGAGAATCTTTACCTCAATTCCTACCACCGTCACCTGGACTCGGTTCCTTACTGTGTCACACACCTGGGACGTCTGCACTGTGAGTTACAGCTGCCCAGGCCTCTGGTCCCCGCAGGGCCTTTGGGAAAACCCTGACCCTGTTGGTCTTCCCAAAGCACTCCTGTGGTCATGTCATTCATCTGCTCAAAAATAAGCCTCCCCACTCCCCACAAAGGACTCAGTTTACTCTTCATTTAACACTTAAGGCCCCAAAAATCTTGGCTAAAGTTATCTGTTTTGTCCTTAGCTCCTGAGTTCCTGCTCCTAGAACTCTCTTTTCCAAGGGCATTTGGCCTTGACTTTTCCACCTCAGGGTCTTCGGTCAGATTACCCTCTTCACACCAATAAAGAGAGCCCACCTGTCCTTCAGGGTCTAGCTCAGGTCCTGTGAAAGCCTCCAAAGCCACGCTAGTTCACAGGAAAATCTTAATTGTGAACTTAGCACTCCTGGTCTGTAACAGGGCTGTACAGCCACTGTCTAGTTCACCGGTCTGTTTCTCTCAGAACCACTCCAATCCGAGTCTGCCTCCACCCCTGTACTGAAATGACTCTTGTCAAGAGGATTAGGACAACGCTAACCGCACAAAGTCAGCGCCCACTTCCCACCTGGCTGGACCTAACGATGCTCCTCCCACCCTTTTCCATTTTGTCTCCAGGTCACCTTCCTCCTGTGCAAACTGGGGCTCCCTCTCCGTTTCCTTTCTAGTCCCTCCTCACCTGCCCAGTCTCCCAAAGCTGGGGGGTCTCCGGGCTCAGTGCTGGGCTCTGTTTTCTTCTCTTGCTTCACTCATTCCTTGGGTGGCCTCGTCCAGCCTCAAGGCTGAAAAAACAGCCATGGCTGACGACTTTCAAATTTACAGATCGATGTCCAATCTCACTTCTGAACTTCAGACTGGACATTTATCATCTATTCAGTATCTCCACTTAGATGTCTAGTGGTGATTTCAAACTAACTGAGTTTTACCCCAGAGCTGCAACTCCATTGGTTTAGTCTAAAAACATTCTAGTTGTCCCTGGCTTCTCTTCCTATCACTCCCCGCATCTAATTCAAGTCCTACTGTTTCTACCCTCACGGTGTAATAATCAGAATCCGACCACTTCTCCCCACCTCACAGCTCCACCTCTGGTCCAAGCCACCACCCTTTTCCACCCGGACTATCGGGAAGCCTCCTCTGCTTCCGCTCTCGTTTTCTACACCCAGCTACGTTCAACCCAGCACCAAGAAATCCTGGTAAAAGGTAAGTCACATCACACCTCTCCTCTGCTCAAAACCCTCCCAAGTGTCCACCTCACTCTATCAAATCCTGCAGTCACCCACAAGACTGCGCGTCTCGGCCCGCGGCTACCTCTCTGCTTTCCTCTCGTTACCCTCCCGGCGCACTGGGTCCCCTCCCCTCCCCTCCCCTGCTTTCCCTTGAACGCGCAACTGCATGTTCCCTCCCAGGCTTCTGCCCTGCCTCTGCCAGGAGGAGGCTGCCTCTTCCCCACCATCCCGGCGATTCTTCTGGGTTTCTTTATAAAGATCATCTTAGCAGTGAGGTGTTCCCTTATCATCCTATAGAAAAAACTGCCAGCCCCCAGTCTCCCTAGCCTCCGCCTCACTGGTTTCTTGTCTTGTGTGCTATTTACGGCTTACGTGTTTGCTGCCCGTCTCCCTACTAAGCTCCGTGCGGATGGGGACTCTGATTCACTGCCGTCTCCCTAGTGCCTAGAACAGGTGCTTGTGCATAGTAGGTACTAAATGAATCTTTGTTGAATAAATAAGGTCAAGTTGCATCATTTATATCACTAAAACCATACTACTATGACATCTGGAATGAACCTTGTGACACACAGGTGACATGTACTAGATAAGCCTCCAATGAGAAATATCTATTTTCCCTCATTCCTCTCATCAAAAACACTTAAGGGTTTCATTTTTCCCCACATGCACACCGAGTGATAAACCACCACAGAAGTGAACCTCTCACTCTCAATCTATACCTTCAAGAAGGTAAATGAGCTAAATCAGGAAGAGGACCCAACTGAAGCCTCTGAAAAGGGGTTAGTCTCCGGACCTGGCAGACTAGCCCATCCGTTTTAGGAGATAAATGGGCATTTTGTCGAAGTACGCAGTTAGGGCTAGTCTGTACAGCACCTAAACAAAAGGCGGGCGTGTGCAGAGCTTAGCGAAACTCTTTGGGTTTAATGGCGGTCCCGTTTTACAGTGCACAGGACAGCCGCACTTCTCGGTTGGCGACTCCTAGCTCACTGGATGGGCGGAACAAGATTCTCTAATATGCTGCAGGAAAACCCAGGAATCGAGCTGAGGGTGGAGAAGCTCCCGACTCCCTCACGGCTTCAACAGGCTCGTAGACTGAGCCCTCTCCTCGGTCTGCGTGTCCAGGGCTGTAGATAGGGACCCCGCCCACAGGCTGTCCTGCTGAGGGCTCAGGGCCTGCATCGCCGGGACGAGGGACAAAGGATGAAGGAGCTGCTGTGGCACGAGACCCAGACATGGAACCTCGAAGGCCTAGGAGGATCTGGGCAGCTGCGGGGAGCTCAGGTTCGAAACTCGGAGGTGAAATACGGAGCGGACATGAAGGGTGGGAGGGACGTGGGGCAAGATGCAGGCATGCGGTTCCACGACAGCAAACCGGGGTTGTGCTCAGCCGTTACACTCCCCATGGAAGAGAGGAAAAGTTCAGCAGAGGGCTGGACAGAAGGCTGCATGGGATGGTGTGGGTACTGCCTGAACCGATGAACTGAAAAAAGACAGAGCCAGGCTGTATGCTTCAGATTTAGATTTCGGTTCTGATAAATATTCACTTTGCAATGGCTATTCGGCGTATTCCCTACTATGTCTGATCTTGGACCTTTTCCACTAGGCTGGTCCCACACTGCACTAAAACTGTGCTACTCAGATGGGGCAGGTCTGTTATAACCGTAAGGTGTAGTACCACTCAAGTTCAGAGGATGCAAATCAGAAGAACCAGAGCACTGAACCCAAATCAGGCCCTCCCCTGGATGGTCACAGTCTCTCCAGTCACCCGCCCTGTCCTTTTACAGGGAGACTTCAGGGGGGACCCAACACACTGCTTGGGCCACATGAACTGCCCTAGTTTCATCTTGACTCAGCATGACAGCTCGTGAAATGGCAGGACGGCTGGCTGACATACCTGGACACATCGGGCAGCAACTTCCTTCCACGTTGATGGGCTCAACGCAGGGCAGAGGGGGGCAGCTGACGGTCGAGCAGAGGGTCTGGCCCTGCAGGCAGTAGCAGTGTGTGCAGCTGTCGATGTCCCAGCGCTCCTCGTCGGCGTAGGCCTTCCCACTGAAGTGGCACACCACCTTCTTTGGAATTGTGTCTTCTAGGGAAAGAACAGTGCACGGTGGCGTTGCTATTGTGACATAAACTTCACACTATGCTTTAGAGCTCCAGAATTTGGTGAAACGTTTGCTTCCCCAGTCCCTCGCTGCCATTTTCCTTTGTTCCGGAGAAGCTTCAGAACTCTCACTTGTGGCCTGAACCTGTTCAAGGGCCACTGAGGCTACACAGGGCAGTAACAGTTGCAACTGGCTGGGCATGACACCCACTGGGTTAAGTGTCATTAGCCTGTCATCACAAAACACACAAATTCAATCATCGTATGGCTGCAGAACATACCCCGTGGAAAAACTAAAACTGAACTACAATTCGGTAGAGGTCTGGTTCTATGTGGAAATCGATTAAAAAAAAAAAAAGTCCAGCTGAGTATGTTTATGGAGACAATTCAAGAAATTCCTACTTGTAATCTTTTTTGTGTGTAAATGATTCAGGGGCATAGTGAGGAATGGTAATGGCATGTCACAGGGAGCTGGTAGGGGTCCTGGGCTATCCTACAGGGGGAACTGGCCTTGGGATAACCATTGCCTTCATTTTCCAGTGATGCTGGATCGATTTTCCTCTCATCAACAAAGACATTTCTGCTTTAAAAACAAACCTCATTTCATTTTAATCCATTTTTATCAGTAAACTATGGTTTTTGAGAATAATGTATTTTAAGAGCTTTATTTATGCACACGGAATCACAGCTTAAAAATATTCAACTCTTTGATTTTTCTCCATTTTCCTTTGCCATTCTCATTTCCTCCCTCCCCCCAAACTTTTCCTTGACTTTCTTTCTGACTCAAAACCTTCTCCTGGTTTACCTGAGCTCACTAGCTTACTAGCGGTCACATTTCCTCTCGAGCTCAAGAACGAAGGCTCAGAGTGAGGCCCACGTGACCAGCAAAGCAGAGATGGGGCAAATCGATGGAGACGTGTGGGGGGCACAGCACCTCCTTGTCACTGGACAGGCCAATAACTGGATGACTCCTCCTAATCTGGGGACATTTTATGCTGACTCTAAAGACAGCTCCAACCACCACTGGTCACTAGAAAATGGAAAACTATAAAGGAATCTGGAAGCCAAGTTCCTTCGGAAAGGGGTGGTGTCTGGGACTCAGGGTTCTTTCTGGAAAGCATCCGGAAGCTCTTGCAGGAATAGTGTGTACTGCCCAGACGCACAGTATAGAACCCAGAATGCTTCAGGATGCAAACAAGAAACATGCCAGCTTATGGTGTTAGGAACCATTTCCTCTGAGCAGCCCCAAACCCTGCAGCCAAGTGCTCCAAGGTGGCTGGAAGCTGCTCTCTATGGAGACCTAGCACAAAGCTTCCCTTGAGCTTTTCCAGAGGAAGGTCACAGGCAGAAACGCTCACACACCTGTCTTTGGTGTCCACATTCTTTCCATACCAGCTACTCAAGCATACGAGTATGCACTTTATGAAGTGGCACTAACAATGTCCTACTACTAAAACATTTTGTATTTCCATAGATATAAGCCTTGGGCCATCCCAGAGTGTTATATGCAAGGAGAGGCAGGAATCTGGCCAGGGTTACAATGCATAACCTCTCTGCTTCTCCACAGTTTTCCATTGTTTCTCTCATTATTGCTCGTTAAGGTTCAACAAGGGATACTGAGTATTCATGGAAAGTTCTAGTTGTGAACAGAAATCCTTTTCAATATCTATTAAAAATGTACTTCACCATATTTGTGAATGTTCCACAAAAGTTTCTGGTGTACTGAGTGTTACACTTAAACTCATGTGGAACCTTTCAAACCAAACCCATGACAGAAGTTTTTGCTAATATGGAATCCGTAGAGGAGGCGATTTCATTAAGATATCCAAAATGTACATGTCAAATGGCTGAGTAGAAATCAATTAATGAACCTAATTCAAGTAATATTCTGACCCCCAGCCAACATTTCATTGAAAGCATTAGATTTGCCATCAAATTCTTCACGAAAAGGAAGCCTTTGTTTTTAAAGCAATACTACTGATTATATTTTACGTAAACCATGTAACAGCTCATGTGATGGACCAATATCACTGCAAAAAATTTAAATAATGTATTACTGTGCGAGGACCTTAGAAAGAGGTTAAACTCCTCGCCCCATCTCATCTATCACTTCCACTGTGCTTGTCCTCCTGGAGGCATCTGTCAGTCCTCTTCTTAGAAAAAAGGAGGAAGGACTGAGAGAGAGGCACAGAAAGGATGAGAACTTTGGAGAAAGAGGTTCGAGTGAAGGCTAAGCACCGCTCTGTATTTTCTTAAGACCTATGCGAAGACACCTATTACATTTTAAAATATTTAATTATGCTACTAATATTTATATGGTCAAACTTATTAAAATTAAAACATTAAAAATAATAATTGTACGTTAAACATTATAAAGACATTCATTTCACAAACTTTTATCTTCAGTAGAAAAGAAGGCATGACCCTGACCCAGAAGAGTGCACAAAAGTGGGGTGGGGGACAGACCGGGGGATTGGAATGCCGCACTATGGCACAATGCATTAACTGCTGCTACCATGATTTAAACATGGAGCTGGACAACATGGAGGGCAAAGCAACTAACTCTGCTGGAAAGGAGGCGAAGGCTTCACCCAAGATTGATGCTCGAGTTTTGCTTTGATGGATGAATGGGAGAAGATGCAGAAGCTATGTTCCAAGCAGAACATGTTATGTCCAACAGCTTGCCATGTTGGAAGGACAGTGAGAGGCATCAGGCTGTACAGAGTGTGTGTGAGAGTGTATGAGTGTGTGTGTGTGTGTGTGTGTCTGTGTGTGTGTGAGTGTGTGGTTGGAGACAGAGTTGGGATACGATCGTAATGGGCCTTGAATAACAGCTCACAGATTTAGATTCTTTCCTGTAGTGGAGGGAAGGGGTTGTATCAGCTTTGTTTTTAAGAAGAGAACTCTGGAATATGACAATCGGCAGACTAACTGAGGTAAGGAAGATGGGGATACATAAGGGGATGTGATATGGGCCTAGACTAAGGCAGTGGAGATGGAGAAATAAAGGCAAGACTAGAGTTGAGAGATATTTCTGAGAAAATGTCTGTCAGGATATGGATAGTGAGGAAAAGGGAGTCATGAAGGAAGACGCTGTTTCTTGCAATGGGAGGCTAGGCAGAGATAATTTAAATATATGAGTCATTTTCCTGGTTTAAGAAATAAACAGTTGGTGAGCTTGTCAGGGATCTGGTCAGGCCTTATCTATCCACTGCAGAGATTCCAGTGGATCAGAGCTGCAGTGGTTGCCCTCAAATTCTTAGCCTATCCACACACAGGTCTTTTACCTCCTTAGTTAAATTTATTCTTAGGTATTTTATTTGATGCCATTGTAAATGGGATTGTGTTTTCTTAATTTCTCTGATAGTTCATTATTGGTATATAAAAATGCAACTGATTTCTGAACATTCATTTTGTGTCCTGCTACTTTACTGAATTCATTTATCAGTTCTAACATATGATCATATGATTTTAACCATAATTTTATTTATGTGCTATATCACAATTGATTTGCTGATATTGAATCAATCTTGCATCCCAGGAATAAATCCCACTTGATTGTGGTGTATGATCTTTTTAATGTAGTGCTGAATTTGGTTTGCTAATATTTTGTTAAGGGTTTTTACATCCATGTTCATTGGAGATAATTTTTTTTTTTTTATAGTGTCTGCTTGGTTTTGGAATCAGGGTAATGGTGGCCTAGTGAAATGAGGTTAGGAGTTTTCCCTCCTGTTGAATTTTTTGGAATAGTTTGAGAAGGACAGGTGCTAATTCTTTGAATGTTTGGTAAAATTCACCTGGAAAACTATCTGGTCCAGGGCTTTTGTTTGTTTTGTGATTATTGATTCAATTTCGTTAGTAGTAATAGGTCTGCTCGGATTTTGTTTCTTTTTGATTCAGTCTTGGAAAGACTGTATGTTTCTAGGAATTCATCTATTTCTTCCAGATTGTCCAATTTGTTGGCATATAATTGTTTGTAGTATTTTCTTTTTTTTTTAAAATTTTTTATTGGGGAATTGGGATGGGAACAGTGCTGGGGCATTGGGGGGAGGGGAAGAGATAAGTTGCTGTCGTTTTGTTCTTCAATCTAGTTGTGGAGGACGTTGCTTCACTTGCCCAAGTTGGCACCATCATTGCGCTCTTCCCTGGCGAGGCAGATCAGTCACCGCCTTCTTGGACGGCCGCTCACTGCGGCTGCTGGCCGCTCACGCTGGCTGCTGGCTACACACAGTAGCCCATGGCAACCCACTGCCACAGGGGCTGCAGCCTACGCCGTCGCCAGCGACTCACGGCAGCCCAGCTCCAGGTTGAGCTGTTGTTCAGCATCTTAGCTGTGGAGGGCAGTGTCACTGGCCCTCATATGTGGGATCCGAACCGGGGCCCTCTGGCATCCCAAGCGAGTTCTTAACCATCGCGCCACTCGGTCGGCCCTGTAGTATTTTCTTATAATCCTTTATATTTCTGTAGTGTCAGTTATTACTTCTTGTTCATTTCTGATTTTATTTACATGGTCTCCTCTTTTACTCTTGATGAATCAGGTTAAAGGCTTATTGATTTTATTTTTTCAAAGAACCAGCTCTTGGTTTCATTGATCTTTTGAAGAGTTTTTTTAGAGTCTATTTCCTTTCCACTCTGATCTTGATGATTTCCTTCCTTCTACTCACTTTGGACTTTGTTTGCTGTTCTTTTTCTAGTTCCTTTAGGTATAGGTTAGATTGTTTGAGATTTTCTTAGTTCTTGAGGTAGTCCTGTATTGCTATGAATTTCCATCTTGGGGCTGCTTTTGCTGTGTCCCACAGATGTGGGGTCATTGTGTTTTCATTTTCATTTGTCTCAGGTATCTTTTGATTTCTTCCTTCATCTCACTATTAATCATTGTTTAGTAGCATGGTATTTGGCCTCCATGTGTTTGTGTATTTTTCTTATAACTGATTTCTAGTTTCATACTATTGTGGCCGAAAAAGATGCTTGATATGATTTCAATTATCATAAATTTACTGAGACTTGTTTTGTGGCCTAACATGTAGTCTATCTTGGGAAACGTTGCACGTGCACTTGAAAAGAATATCTATTCTGCTGCTTTCAGGTGAAAATACTCTAAAAATATCAGTTAAGTGCATCTGGTCGAATGTGTCATTTAAGGCCATTGTTTCCATATTGATTTTCTGTCTGGAAGATCTATCCATTGATGTCAATGGGGTGTTCAAGTCCTCTACTGTATTACCACTGATCTCTCCCTTTATGTCCATCAATATTTGCTTTATATATATTTAGGTGCTCCTATGTTGGGTGCATAAATGTTTACAAGGGTGATATCCTATTGTTGGATTGATCCTTTTATTATTATGAAATGTTCTTCTTTGTCTCTTATTATAGCCATTGTTTTAAAGTCTATTTTGTCTAATGTAAAAATTACTATTCCAGCTTTTTTTCGTTTCAGTTTGTATGCAATATTTTTTTCTATCCCTTTACTTTCAGTATGTGTGCCTTTTGATCTGAAGTGGGTCTCCTGTAGGCAGCATATGTATGGGTCTTGTTTTCTTATCCATTCAGCTGCCCTATGTCTTTTGATTGGAGCATTTAATCCATTTAAAGTGATTACTGATAGGTACATAGTTATTGCCATTTTATTATTCATATTTATATTTGTTTTTTTTCCCTTCTTCTTCTTCTTAAAGATGTCCCTTTAATATTTCTTGTAATATTGTTTTGCTGGTGATGAACGTCTTTAGCTTTTTCTTGTCTGGGAACATTTCTGCTTTTGATTAAATTTCACCTGAAAGGAGAAGATCTAAACAGGGGCCTGAAAACATGGAGTGAATTTTGGCTGATTGACGGAACTCGGTGGCCCCTATTTCTTACATGCTCACTTCTTTATCTAGATATACCACTTCCTTCCATGGCACATTTGGATTAAACTGAGAAAGCTCTGTCAAAAAGTTTAAGACACTACTTGGTTTAGGGGGAGACACAGCGGTTATTCTATGCAATTTGAGGTTCTAGATAATACATTAATAAAGTCACTGTAGTCTTTGGGGGAAAACAGCAGAGTGTAATTGAAAGCACATATAAAAGCATTTTAAGAAGTCAGGCTGAAGGGGGATGTAGAAATAGAGACATGGGAATATCCAACTAAAAGTAATTTAAACAGTTTATATTTGGCTATCGAGTGGGCTGTGCCATTTAATGTTGACTGTTATATTTATCACTCCAACTGGCTTGCTTACCCTGGCAATGACATTAGAGTCTTCGATATCTAATAATAATCATAACTTCCTCTTACTGAGTGCTTGCTATGTACTGGGCACTGTGCAAAGCAGTTTACATGTGTCAATTCCATTTGATCTCCATAGGCCAATGGGACAGGGTATTATTCCAATTCCACGGAAAACCTAGAAACGAAGAGATTACATCTCTTGCCCACAATGCATGGCCAGGAAGTGGCAGGGCCGGGATGGGAACTACAGTGGGTCTGGCTCCACAGTCCCCACACACCTTCTGCTCACCACGCACCCAGTGGGATGATCTCAGTGAGGGCCACGTTCCTGCACAGAGATCTACATCACAAACCAAAGTGGTTACTGTTCACTGACTGGAAAGTGGACACTTAGATTTCCTACCCCTTACATTGTTGGGTCTTAAGGTCTTTGTCTTCAAAGGTAAATTACCCATCAACTGAATGCATCACACATCTGGTACAATCCTATCAAGGAATGGAGATAAGGGAGTGGTTACTGAGGACTCCTGGTCCTTCTCAGGCAAATCTCTAACACCTCTCTCTCTCTCTCTCTCTCAAAGGAGGATGATTAGGGTAGAATGTCACTAGTATAATAAGGCTTATTTTTAAAACAAACACACCAGGAATTACATATCCAAACAAATGTGATCCTCTTCTAAGCGGTCGTTGTAGAGGGCTATGAACGTATTCCAATGATCCTGCCCTTGCTTCGTGCAGCTTTGGAATTTTCCTTTCCCCGTGGCATCCAGACTCAAGTTTTGAAACATGAAAGGAAGATGGTTACTATTTTATGGGCACTCCTTGGTGTAGATCAGCTTTGGTATTTGGTTTCCTTAACTCTGGCCTCTATCTTATCCATCAGATTTGGCTTGAAGTGACTTTTGTTCTCTTTTAGAAACAAAGTTCCTGCTAAGGAATGGGGATTTGCTTCTGCAAACATACCCCAAGTGTGTGTCAGGAGCCTTGAGTACTTGTGCCTGCGAGGCTCCTTCAGTGGGATGTTTAACTCATGGATGTTCAGACACATCTTATCTCTTTTGGATTCAAATATAAGCAACTGAAAGTAAAGCGATGGAAAAAGATGTTTCATGCCAACGGAAACGAAAAAAAAGCTGGGGTAGCATATTTGCATCACATATGACTACAATAAAAATATGGAGTGTCTTTCAATGTTTTTTTTGTTTTCCCCCCATTCGTTTTCGACTCTAGTTAATAGAAGAGAGGAAGAAAAAAGGTAAGGGCTTGAAATGTTAAGTCCTTTCGAGCTGACTTCTCTAAGTGTTTAAACATCTATCTTACTTCTTTTCAAGAAAAGAAAAGAAGGCTTAACAGGCTGTTTAAAATTGGACTATGCTTTTACTCTTGAGCTGCTCTACCAGTGGTACTATAAAGCTAATTAACAGCTGGGGAAAACCTAGAATCTCAAATTGTGTTGTTTTCTTCCTCTATGAAGATCCAATTCAGGGTTTTAGGAATCATTGAGGGAGTAGCTCAGGCCTTGCTCTGAATCTGACCATGATGAGGGAAATACACTAGGCTGAAAAGAAAGCATCTCCAGGTCCCACTCCCCGCACCCCACCAGCCTCGCCTTCCCTCCGTGGAAGGATATAAAGCTAAAATCCACTTGAACCTACGTTTTCAATTTCTGCCAGGAGACAACTTTCTTGTATAGATACTTCAGGTTCTAAATCTGGTTGTGGTGGTCATGAATTCAGAGTCTTGGCGTGGGAGTCACTTCCTGGGAGGAGGTTAGGCAGCTTTAGAAATTGCATCAGTTCTTTCAAATCTCCAGTGTACTATTTACAGTCCTGAAAAGTAATTTACTCTGCGATCCCAGTGGCCAAGAAACTAAATGCGGCTCTTACTCTCAGAATAAGTCCCACTGCAAAGTAATCCAGCACAGGGTGTAGTGGGGTGCTTGTTCGTTTGACCCATCACTACGGAGATCATCATTCTAAACACAGGATGCTGTAGTAACCAAGGCAGATGAGGTCCCTGCCCCCAGGGACATGCTCCTAGATCCAGAGTCTCAAGAGTCTTGTGCGATTCCAAGTCCTAACAGATGCACCAAATGTTTTGAAAAGATGTGCAAACTGCTGGCCCTGCTAATAACATTATACTTCAGTTTGGTTTCTTAGGTTTGAGGGATTTAAAGAACACTTCAGTGAAATCATTTAGGCAGGTGTGAAAAGGTACCAGGTACATGATGGATAATATGAGACTGATTTAGAAAAAGGAGTCAGAAAGGCAGCCAAGTCTCCCTAATGACATGGGCTGACTTAGGTGAGTATAGGGGAAGGACTTTTTAAAATTTTAGTGTATCAATGTAACAATGCATCGCAGTGCTTTCTCTGACTCCCACAAAGGAATAAAATGCTACTAGTATCTTATAATATATTTTACTTTCTCTTAACTAACAGACACTGAAAGCTCTGGCCTGTGATATCATCTTCATTTCAGCATCTCAAACTAGGCACAAACTCCACATTTGGACAATAAACGGAGAGGTTGTGCATCCTGTTCGAGAAACCAGCTTTAATGTTTTTACACAAAGAGCAGACAAACAGAAATCTCAGAAAATAATTCGCAGGTCACTAAGAGGTGCATAGAGACTTGTAGGCATGGGAGATGATGACTGATTTTGAATATGCTGGCTCACGGGAACATCATAGACTGTAAAAGAATGCGAAATTGTAACTGAATTGAAGTCTGCTAAAAATGATGCAGACAGTCTAGACAATTTTAATGAGGCAGAGAGATCTAACACCTAGTAATTCTATCAGCAAATAATTAAAGGTTTTTGGCTAAAAAATGCAAAAAATGTTTATTGATTCGACTCAAAACTTGACTACTTAGAACCTTTAGCTTCTAAGAAATAAAACATCTGCTCTTAACTCATTTTTATAAAAAGAAAAAACTGAGACAAATGTTGCCATGAAGGCCAACTCCTATCTCTACATAATGTCTTAACTGCCGTGACAGCAGATCTGACCACAATTTTAAGACCTTCCTTGAAAGTCCATTTTTACTTTCTTTTGTTCTGTTTCTTAGGATGGGAGTCCAGGTTTATTTACAAAGGCCAAAAGGGCCGTTCCGGTTTCTTCAACATACTGGAAGGAACACAAAGTTGATAAAGAAATTATAAACTTTCCTAGTTCCATGAACAGAAATCTCACCAAACTGGTAAACACAGTGACTGGTGGCTGATTTCTGCTGCACGCAAAGAGAACAGAATTTCTCAGTAATAGAACGTAATCCTTGTATTAAGCATCTGTTATGGGATCATTATGCACTGCATGGATAGACGTTCAAGGAAACATTCCATTTTCAGCTTTACATGAGGTCTCGTTTCTTACAAGGCCTACAATCCAAGGTGTACCTATCGGTACATGAAGATTAGACACAAATCATTTTGAAAATATAATGTAGTCTAAAAGGCAGGCAGAAACAATGAAAGATCAAGGTGGCCCAAATAAGAAGGAAAACGTCACATTTCCTTCGGGATTTAAAGGAAGCTATCTATGTAAAAGTCAGAGGCTAGAGCCTTGCTAAGACGACCTTGGTGGAAGCCACTGGACTCGTCAGAGTAGCCAGTTTCTGCACCTATAGGAGATAGTTCATCCTGTCACAGCCCCAGTGCTGTCAGGAACACTCTGCAGTCCCCTGCCCCCCCCCCCCAGACCGCCTGTAGACTGACTTCAGATCTGATTACATTTCCTCATCAGAAATGTAATCCTCCTAGAGGGGGTCTCCCCCCGACCATTAGAGGGTTCAAAATCAGGGTTGGCCTCCTGGCCAGAAATAAGAAGTGAAAGGTACACAACTAGTGGATCTCTCTGGAGACATGAGTGCCAGCCTACCTTCTGTGCAGCAGACCTTTTTAAAATAAGAATGTGGGGATGGAGCCCAGATAAAGACGAAGCCTCTCAGAGGTCCCCCCTCAAGTGAACTAGAATAACTTGAGTTTCTGCTTACACAGCCAGGGGGCCTGAAAAGGATACTGAAGCGAGAAGAGAAAGCTGCTGATGGACTAAGCTAAATGAGATGCTTCCTGGGGTGTAGGGGAAGACCTAAACAAACTGAAATCAAACACCGTTTATTTTTGCGGTGACAGCTTTAGACCCGTTCCAAAGTTAGTACAGTGCATGACAACCAGGATGCTGTTAGTCTTACGCTCTCCAAACAAGACACAGAGAAGCATCCTACTGGAGGGAACGCTTCCCTTCCCTTTTGTTTAAATCACCTCAGCAAGAACTGTGACCACTGGGGCTCCAGTGTAGGGGCCACAGGCACTGAGAGCTCTGAAGAACATGCAGGAGGCATGCCAGGTCTCCTCCCTGGGAGACTCTGCCCTGATTATCAATGCCACATCCTCTGTTTCCAGGAACCACGGCGGAGCACGTACAAGAAGCTCACGGACTCCTCAAGTGGGACTAGCCTCCCAAACGAAAACTAAAAACGCTCCATTCTCTCTCCCGTGGTGACATCCAGAGGCATGAAAGAACAGTGAATCTCTGAGGTTTGTGGGCAAGGCACTGCCACAGCACGGCCGCACAACACACCCTCAGGAAGCGTGCTGTTCCACCTGGGTCACACTGCGGTGACTGAAGTAATCATGGGCCATTTAAGCCAAGAGAGTTCAGAATGAGGTACCCCACCGGAGTGCTATACTCTCGTCCCTCAAAAGCCCATCACTGGATGCAGGATGCAGGACTTCCTCCTGCAGAAAGACAGGTGCTCTATTTCAAGAGAGCTATCAGAATCCATCTGATGCATGTTACTCCTATCAGCTGCACTACACATTAGAAGAGCTGTAACTGTACTGAACTAATGGGCATTCACATTGTGTGTACAATTCATGCAACACCACCTATGTATATTGTTAACTTTCACAGCACGTTAGTGAAGTATAGGATATTATTATTCCTGTCTTCTAGATGAGGAAACTGAACTAGGGTTTATATATATATATATATATATATATATCTATATATCACTGAGACATAGCAAGAATGTGGCAGAGGTGGGATCATAACACTTTGGCTCCAAAGTGAGTTCTCTTTCCAATACACACACAAGTTTTTAATTTTAAGAAAACACATTGGAAAAACAGCTGTGAAAAATCTTCCAATGAAGATGCCAGTATAATAACATTATGTCTTAAAAATGTACAACATGTCATTCCATGGGTTGTATATCTTAGCGATGCTAAATTAAATATTTACTATGTTTGACTCCTGGACTGAGTTAAATACACAATGATCAACAGATGTTCCAAAGAGAGGCTATTTATATTTATCTCTAGGAAAAGATACCTAAACAAATAAATATAAATCGAAGCAAAAATGAATGCTGTATAATAGTCTGAGTTGATATAAAGTGTAGACATTGCCCTAATAATGAGAAATATTATTAATCATTTGCTAGTTGAAGATCACTATAGAGAGGAAATATAGCTACACCACCACAACTGAGTGTCAAGCCAGCTTGATTCCAAGTGAAAGCTCCACCTCAAATATTAATTATATATATATATATATATAATATTAATATATATGGCATGAAAATAGCTAAGGTCTGAGTAGGCAGATATGCAACCTGTAAGAAAATCATTTTTTCATATATGATCTATAACAGAACTCATTTTCACAGCTCCTTAAAGATATGAGATACTTAAAAACACTTAAAAGATACTAGATGATTTGCAGACATGTAATCAAAGTATCTTAACTTTGTTCACATCAAGTTACGAAACATAAATATATACATCACACAAAGAACTATCACCTAAAACTAACTAACCTTTGACAAACACTTCTTCAGTGAGGAAGATGCAATGACTCAGGGATTTCCAGCCAACAAATATCTGACCTCAAATATTTTTTAAAATAACACATGGTTTCAAATAAACAAATACTTGCCAAATACTAAGTTTCAAAACAATATTCTACGCACAGAGTAATATTTCCGACTTGGCCAACATAACAGTTGCTTACTTAAGAATAGTCCTGTTCAATTAAGACTGGCTTGATCAGGGGACACACCTGAGCAAATTAATTTCCAACTCTAACAGGTACGATGCAGCAGCAATATGGGCTTGAAGCCCCCATAAGTTCAATTCAGGACGATCTTTATGATCAAAGCAGGGCTCTTTCTGTATAATATTTGACCAGGAATGGCAGAACCCCTGGACCTGGTGAGCTTCTGCTGGAATTGCTGATGCTCCCCCTTATAGAAGATGCTCGAGTCTGGCCCTCGGCAGAAGCATCACCAACACAAACATCAGAGAAGGGTGATGTGATCAGGGCAGCATCCCACAGGCCTGTGGTGTAAGAGTTGCTGGCTTAATTATTTGCTGTCCTTCAGGAGAGATAGAATGAAGAGCTCACTGAAGTACTGAGAGGTCCTCGAAAGGCATGTGGCAGGTGGTCAGGGAGAAGACCATGGGTGCTGTCTTGCATGGGGAAGAGTGTCACTGTGAGGCATCTGCTGTTCAAAAGGAACCCATATTGAATCTGCAATCACACATTAGAATTCCCACCAGACCTTTCATCTCCACCTGATTTATACCCAAGTCACCTTCTGATTCTTGTTCCCAATCTTTAATCCATCATTACAGTAAAAAAAAAAAAAAAAGCCTATGAAAATAAAATCTAAGTTCACATGTATTTGTACAGGAAGTTGGTATAGAAAAACTGAGGGGATCAGATGTTCCATTAAAATGATTGGGTAATTACTACTTAGCATCTTTCTAGTACAAGGATGAATTCCCTAATGATGGGTATTGAAAGTAATTAGACAAAGCTGTTCACTTTTCATAATTAATCACCAATCCTATTAATTATGTCTGTATTACACATTCTATTAAATTAGCACACATAATACGAGGCCTTCACACATCAAAGAGAAGCATTATCATGGCACATTAGTGACTTGATAATTTAGCTGAAAGGAACACAAATATTCGTAATTATACTGCTTTTAGAAGGACCACGACTTTTCATTTCCATTATGGTAACAGATAAGGATACGACAGGAGGTGCAAGCCAGCATGCTTTTGTTTAGAGGTTTTATCACCAAAAATGGAAGTCACATTAAAGGCAGGTTTGAGGTGTTTTGAGATCTGTATCTGACAAATTAGGAAGGATATTCATGCAGGGAGCAGACGTGCGGCCATGCTGAGGTCAGCACTGTAGGCTGGGGTGAAGCACATGTGATCCTGGGAACAGATCGCCTGGGTTAAAAGGAGCTGGGTTCACACTGAGAAAGCCTAAGACAGGAGACAATGCAAGCCCTGGTCCTCAGCCCGCTAGAGAAACAATCAGGTGCTTTAAGACATGCAGAATGATGGCCTCTCCATCTTTTCCTCTGCTAGGTGATCTTTGGAGGGGGATGCAGGCTTTGCCACTGAGGCACAGGGGGGACTACCTGCAGCGGTGCCGGTACTGCCAGGGGTTGCTGCCTTACAGAGGGGCCACATGGACAGGAAGCTGATAAGAAACAAATACGCCCAGAGAGGCAGAGGGAGTCAACTGGAGTCAGAAAATCCCGGTATCACAGTCATGGACTGAACTTGACTTCATACGCATGGACGTAAGAGGCGAGGAAGGATGAAGGCGAATCTAGCACGACTACTGGCAAAATGAGTATGATGCACACGGAAGGGTTTCATGACTATTTCAATAATCAAACATGTCTGAGGCATTAAGGTGGGTGAATGAGTGAGTAGCAGCACACAGTACTGCTCATGAAATGTTAGTTCTCCCCAGTACGTTCCCCTGAAGGTAAGTCAGAGGTTTATGTGACATAATTGTACCTACATCATTTGGGGGAGGGGTAGTTGTGGAGGAAGATGTAACAGAAACAAAATTTCCACTATACCATTATGATTATATGAACCACAATTTAGTAAAACTGTTTGCAATTTTACTTAAAGTCAAAATCACAGATTTGGACCAAATCAGTATTTCCTTCCCCACACTAAAGGAGAAGGTATAGTCTAAATGATGCAGGAATTGGAACAGGAAATATGAAGGCAAAAGAAAAAATAAAAAAAAAAAGGAAAAGGACACAGAACACTATAATTTGCAGGTTTCTTTGCATTAGTTTGAATTTGTTAAATTGGTTTTGTGAGGAGAAATAATTTACTACTCTCATTTGGAAACAAATTTACTAGCTGAGCAATTTCCTGATTATAAATTTATCAATTAAGTAGCAAAACACAATAGGAACTTCCCCCCTTCCTCTTCCTCCCCCCCACCTCCGAGTCAAGCCGTTCTTCTCAGTCTAGTGGTGGAGGACGCAGCTCCCTGGCCCATGTTGGTGTTATGATCATTGCGCTCTACCTGGCTGAGGCAGTCGGTTGCCGGCCATTGGCCGGCTGCTCGGTGGCTCACGGCAGCTCTTGCTGGCTGCTGGCGACTCACACTGACCACCAGCCGCTCACGGCAGTTCATGGCAGCCCACGGCGCCGGCCGCCAGCCACTCACAGCAGCTCAGCTCCAGGTCGAGCCGTTGTTCACAATCTTAGTTGCAGAGGGTGCAGCTTACTGGCACAGCTCACTGGCCCATGTGGGAATCGAACTGGCAGCCCTGTTGTTCAGAGCTTGTGCTCTTACCAACTGAGCTATCCGGCCGCCCCCACAATAGTAACTTTTATCTAAACAAATTAATATGAGAGTTTTTAACACCTGAGAGATATACTGCTAGATTTTCCCTCTGAGGGTAACCTGGAATTTTTAGGCCTCCTGGCCCTAGTTTCCCAAGTGTGATCCAAGCACCCCTGGTTGATTCATAAGCTGTTTCTTTCAATATTGAAGTTTTGATATTTCAATGTGGTCATACTGGCTGTACAGCCCCTTCCCCTCACCCCCGGCCTGAAACAGGGGTCCAGGTATACCTTTCATCTAGATCTTACCAAAGTCAGTGCCATTTTTCATGGGAATTTTGGTCAGCTCTTTGAAAAGATGAGTAGCACTAAGTTGGATGCACGCTTTGATACGTTTTTGGCTCCACTTGGAGCTACAAAGTTAGGAGCAACAAAGCTTGTAGGTATTACAGGCAAACCCAACGTCCCCGTCACTTAAAGGTAGGAGAACCATATGTCCCAATTTGCTTGTGACACTCCTGGTCTAGAGCTGCTGTCCCATCATAAAGTATTAACAGCCCCATTTTACTCTCAAAAGCATCATGGTTTAAAGAATAAATTACACATGGTCAACCTACTGAAAGAGAAGCCAACTTTCAAACATAAATTTAAATATTCCCTGAACATTACACTAAGAAAACGGAGCTCTGTGAAATTCCTGAGAGCAGAAACTGTGTTTTTAAAATAGCTTTCCATCTCTTGTATACCAACATGAGCATCAGACTCCGAGAACGTGGCCAGGGGTCATAGCCAAGGAGAGGGGGCCGTCCTGAAAAGCTTGAGTCATGTCCGATAGGCACCTGAGCACCATTCATTGGCTTATCTGTGGGAATTGCTACAAGGCTCTGTGGCCAGAGAAGCTCTCTCCTTTTCCTCAGGTATTGCCCCAAATACACGCAATGATTTACATCAAGAAAGCATGTAAAAGTCTCTATAATAATAAATGCACAATACCTGCAATTAATAAGCTTGCCTGATCTTCTACCTGCTCCTCTGGTTAGAAGTTCACTACTGGATTGCGATGTATCACTGTCTTTCACTCGATTCTATGAGCCTGACTTGATACAAAAGGAATACAGGGGAGAGAGGGCCCTGCGAACAGGGACTGTGCTGCCATTAGAGCTGCCAGCTGTCTGAGCCTCGTCTTCTGGACTCCACAACAGCATCTGGCTTATGTCAACAGGAACAGTTTTGTTACAGGTGTCAGGGGCTGTTATACACAGGTCCTATGCTCACAGGGTATATCCCCATGGGTCCCAAGAAGGACAGGGCTCTGTCTCAAGAAGGACAGGCCTCACTCTGTATTCTGAGGCTCTGAAGAGAGGCAACTGCATGGATGAAATGGAATGAATTCAGTGTCAGCAGACAGGAATAATGGGGAGATTAAGTTGGTATTTTGTATTTAGTTGATCTCAAGGCAGGAGCAAGTGTACTCTAACATGGGACACGGTGTTTCTGTGTGGAACAAAAGACCACTCAGCGTAAATAATAAGGTAGAGAGAGTTCTGGTGTTGAAAATCCTGACATGGCAAAGCAGCCCCATAGAACATGACAGTGCTGTAACATCACGACATTTTGAGAGCGTTTTAGTCTTAACGTGTTATCTTGGGAACACATCTTCCGCAGTCTTCCCCTGCCTGATAGGACTACTCTGGTTCTGGGTGGCATGTCAACCAGAAAAGCAGATTTCAACACTATTAACTGATCTAGGCAAATGGCTGTCAATATAGATTTCATAGCCCCTGGTAGAGACGAAGGATTATTTTTTTTGTCTTACCTATGCAGTAGGGACAACACTGGCCTTTTCTCAAAACAGGTCTCTCACAGGATACGGATGGGCAAGACTCTGAGTAACAGCTAATTACGCTGTCTATGCACACGCAGCTGGTACAGACATCAGGCTTCCACGACTCAGCCGCCAGGAATATGTCCCCTTCATCATTTTTGCAGTAACTAGGCACGCTGTCATTATGGGGTGAGGAAGGCTGGAGAGGTTCATCTGGAAAAATGAACAGAAGGTCATCAGGGAAAAAAAGAAACTGCAGGTCACATGTGCAACTTCGCAACTCTCACTCTGCCTCCCAGAATGCTCTCGGTCACCATGGCTTGCTGTGCCATCTGCCTTAAAAAATGGCTCTGCAATGAAACTGCAACTCTGACTCAAGTAGGGTCTTGAATTTTAAAGCAAAACAACCAAGACCACAAAATATCTGTTGCACAGATTCTGTGAGCTGCTTGCGTAACACCCACTCTACTCTTCTTCCTTAGCTTCAGAACGTCCCGATTTTTGTGGGGATGGATGAGGAATTGGGTCACAATGGGGATGAGTCCCACAGGACAACCCTGCTCCCTGCTTTTCCAGTCTCCCTTGCAGCCAGGGGTGGCCACATCACCTGGCTGTGGCTAATGGGACCTCATGGCTAATGAGCGGATTTCTGGGAAAGCTTTCACTTTTCTTAAAAGAAGGGCAGATGCGATGTTACTGCCACACTTCCACCTTCTTCCTGCCTTGAATCTGAGTGTGGTGCCTGTGGCTTTACTATCCTTATCCTACCTGTAAGCGAGAGAGGCCTTGGTATCACCGCGGCACTAAATGAACGCTAATAAACATCTGCCTCCAAGCTTCTTGTAATGTATGTAAAAGAAACCTCTACTTGTTTAAAAGCTATGGCTGGATTTTCTCTTACTTTGCAGCTACATGTAGTCCTATCCCATCAATACCCAAACAGGTTTTCATTTCACCTACCAAAAAGCAGCTACATGTAATATTCTAATGTTCATGCATTCACATTCATGGCTGAATGATGATGAGAAATCTAAATCACTCATAAAGATGCGCCCACAGAGAAATCTTCTGCTCGTCATTTGTGTCTTTGCTATTTAAAGGCCTTGACCAGAGGGTTTCCAGATCTAGTTACCACTTGACACAGCAAAGAATGCCACTGGAAACCCCAGGTATCCCTTTGGGTCTCGTCCTCCACTGAAATTACATGAAAACTGTAAACTCAAGCAGAAAAATGACTGGGATATAACAAAGAAAAATATGGGAGTGAGTTTCCGAGATTAGAAATCTCACAAATCGCTGATCAGAAAAAGCACTTCTAACCACCTTCACCACTCAACAGGCTAAAAATATCCATGAGGGTCCTACCTGGCAACTCTGCCTGGGAAGCTCGTCTGGGAAACCTGCCCACGGGTTCTCTGGGCCTTCTCTGGGCCTCTCTTGCCATTTTTCCTGCCCCAGAGACCCCTTCTTTATATTTCTGCTTTAAAACACTAACTCTTTTATTTTGTTTTCACCAATTTTTATTTTTACTTGTGTTCATTCTTTTTATTTAGGCTCTCTCTCTCTCTCTCTCTCTCTCTCTCTCTCTCTCTCTCTCTCTTATGCTATGCTACATTACAACTCTGGAAAATAAAGAATGAAAGGAAGTTAAAAAGTTAAAAGAAAGAAAAAGAAAGCAGTGCTATTCTACGCTCTCCCTTTTTGAAATCTGGGGGAGGGATCACCGCCTGTAGGGTGCTCAGTCTTTCTTCACGAGCCCATTGCCGTTTCCAGACTTTGCTCTGAGCCAGACAGACTAGAGGAGAGAGAGTGTGAAGCACAGAGGGAGATGACAGGCATCCCAGGAGATGCAATTACCATGAGGGACGCAGCTCCTCAGAAGCGGCCCTCCCGTTGTACGTAGGTATCATTTTTGGACTACCATAGAGTGCAAGTATCCTAAGGTTAGAGATGGTGTTTTTCTAGAGGTATTTTTATACCATTTGTCAGAGCTACTGTAGAAATTTACTGTGATGTGAAGAAATTCATGTTTTGAATTTTAAGACCTACCTTGTTATTGCTGCAACACAACTATAAATGGAAAGTTCAGAAAGATCAAGGATGGGGTGGGTGACTGATTTTAAAATATAGATTTCAGATAATGCGCTTCTTCACCTTTCTAATATTGGTATGTAACAGAAAGTCCTAACATTTAAGATGAGGGCTATCACTGAAGTCTCTCTCAAGTTCTATGTAAACAGAGGCAGCATCTCCCAGGTGCAGGGTTATAAAGGACAAGTCAAGGCCAGGCACACAGGGGAGCTGGGTCCACTCACGAGCCACGGGGAAGAAAGGAATGGCTCCGCTCCGCTCGGCTAGAATCTGCGGGGCCTCTGCACACTCGCCTTGAGACCCAGCTCTGAGAAACCATGCTTTCACATACACAGGAGACCCATTTCCTGGTAGCTCTTAATCTTTTTCTGGGCTGAGTCCATTCAGGTGTCCTGCCAGTGAATTTGGGCCAGTGGTCATGGGTAAGTACCTTCCTCCAGTCCCCCTCCTCTAACCAACTCCTGTTATTTGTCCTCAGATGCTAGTATAAGTGGAACCCGAGGTACTTTCTACTTTAGTTAAAACTTCCTGGGTTATATGTGCTCTTAGTTATTTCCTTTCCAGGCGCTTCTCTCGCTTTGTCATTATTTACTTAAATGTAGTGTATTGGGTTGTTCAGCTGTTCTTTTGGATTGTTGCTCTATAGGGCAGGAGTTGTATCTATTTTCATTACTCTGGGGATCCCTATGGCTCACACTACAGGCATTCCTTTAAGTATATGTAAAATGAGTATATAAATGGATATAAATTCGTGATCTCCAATGAAGAGACACTCAAACTGGTTTCTACCAGGAGGATGAGAATAGACAGGGTTATATTCTAACACCAATTCATTAGCAGCATTTGCATCTGAATAAAACAGTGATAATGATAAATATATAGTGATAACAATAATGATAAATATATCGTAGGGACTGGGTTATGCATATCCTAACAACATCTGAACTGTCTTATACTAGAAAAGGCGTAACACTAATTAAGCTTCTCAGGTTAACATGGCTGGTAATTACACCGAAGATTTTATACTAAGATGACAATATTTCGACAGCAGTGCATGATGACAACAGCAAATAATGTGGTTATCCCTACAGGTTCATCAGTGTGAACCCATGAAGATTCTGGACATGAACTATGCTGGATGTAACGAAGGAACAACAGATTCTGGCCAGCTGACCAGATAATCCAATGCAAAAAACAGTAATGAAATACAAGGCTTTATGTTTTACTGAGCAGAAGTACCCTAAGAATATACACTTAGAAGGTAAAAGGTTACTAATTTAAGTTGAAAAGATAAAAGACTAAGCAACAACAAAATAAAACTAGTATGCTGTCAACTTGGTCATTTTATATATATATATATATAAATAAATAAATAAATAAATAAATAAATAAATAAATAAATAAATATCTTTTGGGAAAAAAGTCATATAGTCTTGTGTTAATTTGAAGTGCTACTTTAGTTACAAGACCAGTAACTTGCATTTAAAATCCAACAAAATCTGATAATCTTTGTTTCATGGCCATAAATTTACCTACTAAGGCCAGATTATCTGAGAACAAAAAAGAAGCAAATAGTAATACTCTTTGTACATGTGCAGTGCTCGTCGCTTAATACTTTTGGATCTTAACTTATTAATCATCACAGGTTTGCATATTTTAGCAATCCCTCCATCTCACATTCTCAAAGTGTCTTGAACACCTTTAGGTATTTCAAGGAATTTTATTCACATTATTTATCAGTAACTGCTCTTCCCATTTGTTAAAGACAAAGATGACTTTTCACATTAGCAAAGTCATCTGGAATAATCTGGGGCAGCATGACTGTCTCTTCCTGAGTCTGAAGTGTAGGGTTGAACAAAAATGGCAGAAAGAAACAACGGCCCTTTTTTCCCCCAAAGTCACCTCAGCTTCATGGCATACTGACTGCCTCAATGTGTGGTCTATAGAATGGAATGAATTTAGGAAGCCGGCTGCCAGGTGTCCTGCCTAGCTTACTGGTGACTGGGTTTGGGACCCTCCCACATGGGCTCACGCTGCTGGTCCTGCAGAATGAGCATGCCCGAGCTGCAGCCTTCCCCTCCGCGTGCATTCGGGGCACGGCGCTGGCTACCTGTGCACTGTGGGCAGCAGGAGTCCTGGGTGCGTGCAGGGTTCTGGCAGAGCAGCGGCGGGCACACCTCCGTCTCACATAGCACCCGCCCGCTGTGGCACGTGCACTGAGTACAGGAGTCTATGTTCCACGTTTCTCCTTCCACAAAGTACTCTCCTCCAGGGGCGTGGCAGATGGAAGGGGTGCTGAGCTCTGGCTTCTGCACCACAAAGTCATCTGGGGGAGGACACAAAATCAAAACACAAGACGTTATTCCTCAGTAGTCATAGCAACTCGTGAAAGACAGGGAAGAGAAACTGACCATGGAGTATCTCACTCTGTTCTCATTAACAGAACAGTGAAGAAGATATTCCATGTATAAAAACATGAGGCAAGACCAGAAGAGTGTTAGGAAGTGAGGTTCAAGTGGTTCGAGTTTATCAATAATAATGAGAGAATCCAATAAGAGAATTACATTACATGGAGAGGACTCCTACTGTAGAAATAAGAACAGGTGCCTCAGGGGATTTCTGCAAATGTGTAGGAATTGTCTATAATAGAATGAAGATTTTTTCATTTACTGAAAGTATGCTATGGTCAAATTTCTATGCTAAGTGCTCAACATGCATTATTTCATTTATTCCTTACATCAACCTTGCAAGGTAGGTACCATTATCCTATTTTACATATGAGGGAACTGAGGGCTGGCTCCGAGTAGTAAGATCAGAGAAGGGATTTGAACACAAGTCTATGCTTGTTTGGATCATGGATATGCCTCTAGATTAAACACAACTTCCAAATGCTCTGTGCTCCATCCTCTTCATTATCCTGGAACCCTGGGTACTTTTATGCTTGAAAATACATCCTGTGGTTGAGCAGGCCACACCCCAATCGAGACCAGCTGTCAGCAAACCAAGCAGGAATACTCTTGTAGAATCAACAGTCTGAAAACCCTCACCTGAGATGAAACATTTATTTGGCGATAGCATCATCAAGCCAAGTGAATGCTCAGAGGCTGATGGTAACGATGATTTCTTTCCCTCCAGGAGAGGCAACTTTGGCCTCTTGGGGAGATGATAATGATAGAGAGGGAATTTGATGTTTAAAATGTCAAGAGGTATTGGGAGTTGCCCTGAGTTGTGCTGGGGAAATGAGAAGTATGAAGACATTAAGCATACTTGTGTAATCCAAATTCAACAAGCATTTCAAGAAGGTGTTGACAGTGCTGAACCCTGCCGAGAAGCAGTCTGGAGACACCATGGCTAGGCTCACGCTTGGAGCTTGGAGGAGATTGGGCCCCAGAAGAACTACCCTGTCTCTGCAGATACTCAGATCTGAAATCTCCAGGAGCTCTCAGGCTGTTACTTTCAAAGGGGAGGTTGGCACAAGAGTCCACACGGATGGCATACAGTGGTATGGGCTGATTTCCAGTTAAGGAGGTAACTTTTAAAACAACTCTATCTCAAGGGAACTCGAAAAGACCGGAACTTTGACAGAGAGGACATATAACAGAAAACTGACCTTGGTCAACGCTTATATTCATAAGCAACTGGACCGCACTTTCCAGTGGATGAGGAAAACAGACAGGAAGACAATCGGAATGAAAACTGAGCTGGGGCAAGATGACAAAAGTGCCTTTCTCATGGTTTATAAACAAAAAATTGTTCCAAAGAAGCATCAATAAACTAATGCTGGGAAAAAAAAAATCCTCCCTTATTGCTTTCAAAAAGGACACAGAGAGGATTGATAATGACTGCCCTTTTAAATGCTGACATGTAGAGAAGTGGTCAGGAGAAAAGTGATGTGGGCTTGCAGGTCTCGTCTTGCTAATGAGTCCCTTTACTTCATGTATGTACTATGTGCCTTGAGGCAAAATACGAGAGTGGCCGGAGAAGCGGTGCTAAAAGAAAAACTGAAAGGTAGAGGGTGAGAAAGAAAAAAAAAAATACAAGAAACAATATCATTCTATCGGAGGAGGTTAGGAGCTGCTCACTTAGCCCGGGTGGGGTGGGGTGGGTGTGGGGGGGAAGGTGGGGAAACCACACCAAAAACAGTTAATCCTTGAATGGAAGAGAGGAGAAAATATTCTTTAAAGTAGGAGTTTATGGATACAACCGTTCTGGGGTCTCTAGTCAGAAGAATCTATATATGGTAATCCACTAAAGATATTTGGAAAAAATCTCCTTACACACCCACATATATCAATATATATGTGTGTTTATACATGTATATTTAGATATCCATGCACCCATAATCACATGACATTTTGGTGTGTGTTTGCATTAGCACTTTCCTTATTTCTAGAATAAACTAGTTCTGGTTCCACTAACTTTCAGTTCTTAAGTCAAATCTGTTCTTAGTCATATCTTTGCATTTCCACCAGTCTGACTCAGTCTTCACTGAGTTCATGTTTAGCCAAGACCCAAGTGCAGACCACACTCTATACACACATGCTTATAATTAAAGCAAGGGGTCTTCACTGGAACAAATGGGGACTCTTCCTTCCCCAAAGAGTCATCATCGAGTTCTGTCTCATCAAACTGCTCATTTTATCTTCTGTTTCAGTGGATACTAGTGGTTTTTCATATTTAACTAGCAAAACATGTGAAAAAGGAAATAGTTTCGATACAGAGCACATCTGACTAAACGATGGGAAAAAAACAAAACAAACACTGTAATCTGGTCCTCGACAAGCGTGTGAGGGCTGCCTGTCATTTTGATCCCTTAGTAGTTACTGAGGTGTGTAGACTCTCAAGCTGAAAGGACTTCAAGTGTCCGTCTCCCCTGGCAGGTAGGGCAGGTGCAGTGTGGCCAGGACGAGCCACTTTCTCTCCTACCTGGGCCTGCCTTGCTGCAGAAGGACCAGACCTCAGGTTCTTTACTTCACCCACTGCATAAATGGATTCATCACAGGGAGATACAGGACTGGACTGATCAGACAGAAAACCATCATGACTCCAAAATCTGACAGTCCATTTCAGTCTTAAAAGAAGTGTGATGTACGAATGGGGGACTTCACTTCTCCCTGGCCTTCCAGCTGACATACTATTTACTTTGGGTAAGAGAGTTAATCTTTCTGTATCTGTTTTTCAAATGAAAAATGGCCTAAGTTTTCCCTAACTCAAAATAGCTTGCACAGAGGAAGAAATAATAAATATAAAACTGAGTTGAGCTCTTTGGATAAAAGGCACTAGATGAGGTAGTATGATAATAATTACAGTTATTGACAACCATAATTCAGATCCCCATGAGTTATAATCTGCTCTGCTCTTCTGGTAACTTATCTTGATTACCACTATTACGATTTTAAATATTTGAGATGTGTGGTCACTCTAAATTTCCCGATTTGGCAAGAATGCCAAATATCCATTAATTTAAAAAAGAGTAATAGCCACAAACTTCAATAATTCTCCCTCTCCAATATTACTTTATGAATAATGAGCTTTTATGGAATAAAATTAGCACCAATCCCCTCCAATTAACTAAGACATTCAGCCTTAATACGCTACCTCTGTAAAATGGAGAGCTGGAGTTTAAGTGCATCAACCCACAAACCTTCACACAAATGTAGTTCAAAGACCAATATAACAGAGTAAGCCATTCAAAAATAAGGAGTAGTTTTAGAGCTTTAGGATTTTCTCTGGTCTCTGGCTAATCACTTAAGAGTGCCCAACTGATTTCGTGGCTATTGTTGACAAAAACAACGGAGAGCTGCAATATGTCCCGGGGTCGTCCCCGGCATGTCCCCCCAAGTCACAGATGTGAGGCGGCCCTGCGAGGCAGAAATCATTTGCTTAGGGAACACATAAGATGGCGGCCAGCTTTTACCTGAACATGATGGGCAGCACTGTCCCGGATGAATGGTGGGGCTGCCACAGGCAGGCACCGGGCAGGTGATCAGAGCACACATTTCCCGTCCATTGTAACAGTAGCATTCCCGGCACCCATCATGCCAGCTTTCCTCATTTTTATGATGATGGCCATCCATGGACAGACATGTGCCTGACAGGACAGGTGGCCCGGCTGAAACAGGGACCTCTGGACAGACAGAAGGCAGCCTTGGTAAAAACGTAGCTACTACACAGGAGAAACAGCCCACAGTGTCCTTACAGGCAACGCTACCCAGCCACCAAAAATCATGTCTACAAAGGGACAGGCTCATTACATGGAAAAGGCTCATGAAAAGAATTTGTTAATATGCTCTCAATGTTGACAAACACGGTCCTCTCCTATTGGCGGGGTTATAATTGATTTTTACTCATTTCACTCTGCTTTCTCATTGTTATATAATAAACAAGTATTGGTTTCATAGCAAATGTTACACACATTTAATACATGCAGAATAATCACTCTCTTAGAAGTCACCCAGTGGGGAAATCCTGGGCCCCTGGCAACTAACGGATTTTTGTTCAGCAGGTCAACTGAAGCAGGGACTAGATCTTTGTTTACTCTGAGCCCCCTTCAAAACACCCTTCAGGTGATAACTGTCCAACTTTGAAAAAACACAGAACAAACTCGAGGGATCTTTTATTGCTTCATCTGTGGATCATACTGACCACTAAAACAGTCTGGGCCGGAGCTGGGGTAGGGGCAGAAATGGTGGTCAGTGCGCATGCTCACGGCTTTAGCACCGTCCTTGAGCAGGAAGTCCCAGGCAAAAGGTGTGCCCGGGATTCGCCCCTATACACAGCTATAGGCTGGCATGTGCTTAATTAGCAGTTGTCTACATTCTCATGGAAAACTGTGTTACCAGAAAATTACAGGAGCCACCTGTTGAGCCACACCCATCCTCAAGGGCTTTGAAAAGGGGTCTTTCCTGTATTAATTGTATCCATCCACTGTGGGACAGAGGGAGGCTCTATGGAGGTCAAGATAAAAATGCTTTAGGCTGAAGTTTCTGAGAGAAGTAAAATTGAAGAGCTAGAAAGTGATTCATTTGGTCAATGTGCTTGTCCATTATATGCTTACTTTAAATTCTATTGTGAGCTTTTATTCTATTGAGATGATAGGAAAACGGATAGTCCCATAGAGAGGGACAACTGGGTCATAGTAGACAGCAATCATGGAAATTGTTTCATTTACATGATGTCCTTCTGCTCTGTTTCTGTGCCCCTGGTTGCTCCGAGGCGGGGAGGGTCACGCGGTCACACTTACCTCTGCACTTGCAGATAAGACAGCCATGACTGTCTTGCTGGAAACCCAAGGGACAGATTTTACTGCATGGGAGCTCTGGGCATCTCTTACAGCGACAGATGTCACAGCCGTGCTTATTCTTCCTGGATAATTAAAATTTTGTAAGAGGTCAGAAAATCCACGTCTCAAATGATACCCAAGTGCTCAGACCTAGGGTCACTGAAATGATGGAGAGCTGGAGTTTAAGCACATAAGCCCACAAACCTTTACACAAATGTTGTTCCGAGGTCAATATAATTGAGTAAACCATTCAAAAATAAAAAGAGGAGTTTTAGAGTTTTAGAATTTTTCTGGTCTCTGGCTAATCATTTACAGTGCCTGGCTGATTTTGTGGCTGTTGTTGACAAAAACCAGACCTAGGGTCACTGAAGTGATACTATTATTGAGCAAAATGACTTGACTTTTGCTCTAAAAAAACTCCTGGAGTGATGTGTAATTACCTCCCTGTGGTCATGACCACCCTGCCTCACTCCCAAGTCCCCATGGCCAAGGTTTAGAATTGCTCAAGTACTTATGTGCTTCTGGGATGTAAATCTCAAAATCCCAATAACATCACTGTTGATTTAATTAGTAGAAGTGGTGTTACAATATAAAAGGATGAATGTGTAACTCCACGAATAGGACAGCTACATTAGGGGCAAAAGTCCTCCTTTTGTCAGTGCTACAGGCTTTCTCCTGCAACCATGATCTCTGAGAAATTTCAGATACTAGAAAAAAAGATGTCTATAGAAGATAGAAGAAGTTAAGGCCCATACACCTGGGAACGCAACACAATGTTGATAAAGGATCAAAGCCTGGAGAAGTCCTGAGATCAATGTCCAGTAGTCACTTTATGACTTAGAAAAGAATTGCAGTTGAACAATGCTCCCATCCATGGGGTATGACCAAAGCATATGGGGTAAAGGAAAAAGGCTAAACTTACTGATCTCCTTTAATAAGCTACAGTGCTTAAATGTTGTGATCGTAAAGATGACATTAAATAAATAAATATATGTTTATTAAAAAATATCACCGTAGTTCAAGTGAAGATTTTTCTGGACAAAAATTCTTACCAATTCCTTTCTTTTCTTTACAAGAGTGATACTGCCTGTCATAAAAGGAGCTCAATCACTCTCCTTTGCTTTCTGTCCACTGGTTGCAGGACTGAGCCCTCTCTCAGGCTCAACATCTCATCTACAGGAGGAGCTCCTTTACCCTCAGATTTTATCCCAAGCAGCCCTAAGCGGCAATAGTGGTGTTCAACTAACAGAAGAAAAAAGAAAAAAGAAAAATACCTGTTCTTCCTCATCTTGGACAAATTAAGGAGCTCTAAAAGAAGACAGCCCTATGGGGAACCCTTGGAATTCCACGGTCCACATGACAATTAAACTACAATTTGCTAGGTGTAATGGTCTACTTGTTTATTTCAGCACAACGAGAACAAGGAATTAAATGAATTATTCATATCATATGTCATACACTGTGTCATTTTCAATACCTATCAAGGCTTTAACTGATTCGCTTGTTCACTCATTTATTCATTCATCCATCTATTCACCCACCCCACTCTCCCTCCCTCCTTCCCTCCTTTCTGTAAGCATTTACATACAGTAATGATCCACTCAGCATGTGTATACAAGGAACACCAAAGGCTGCCTTCATCTTAACATTCCCATATGGTGTCTGGCCAAGAATTCTCCTTCAGAGGCTGTCCTTGAATCACAGCTACTGTTCTGGCTGATGCACTACTCATTTGTCTACTGTGGTCAACTCGGTCCTCCTTGAATGTGCTTACTGACAGGGCTACAAAGTGAAATTTACATTCCTCAAAGAGATTTACTTCCGAGATGAAGGCTGGACCTCAATGCTGCCTTGATTCTGAACTGTCATAATACTGCAGCAAGTGGTGGTAGCTACTATTACGGTGATACTTTATTCTATAATTAGCCTTTAAGCTAAGAAATACCTACACTATTATTGGTACATAGTCATATTTTAGGATTAGGGACAACGATGATTTATTAGTTTACTTGGGACATTTTTAAGAATACTGTTCCCAACTTCCCCAATTAAAATTAGAATTAACATTACCCTCTCTGTGCTAAACTAGAATTTCCAAGTGGAAGAATAGCAATGATGACTTTAACAAGATGCGCAAGAGATGATGGATCTAAGTCCCTTATTATTAGTAGTACAATATAAATATATCAAATTGAGAAGGCAGAAAGACTAAAATGTAAGGGAACCAAGGAAAGAATGATAAAGCAAGATTCTGAAAGGTAATTTTTCTTAAGGGATCAACTTGATATGAAGGCAGAAACAGATGCTAATACAGACACGAGGAAATAAATGTGAAGTGTCTATTCCCTCCACCACCCCCGGAATAATATGATTTCATGGGGTTTGGCTCAATCAAGAATATTTGAAAATACAAGTCATGGTCCTGATCTCCAAGGAAATCCATAAAATCTATGCTACCTCAAGAAAAAATACAAACCGTAGATTAGCACTCAGGTAAGATATCAAGGCATGGCAGGTAAGGTTGCTTAGTATTGCAACTGAGTTCCTGTCAACTAATCTTAAGTATAGATTAAGTAAGTTATCAGAAAATAGTCACTGGGACAGTTGTGAAAAGTGTGACACAACACTGGGGCCCCATGACAACTCCATCCCTCCTCAGTGTCCAAATGGGGAAGTGACACATAATAGGCCCCAAGGGTGGTATCATCACAAGGCACTGACCCACCTTCGTAAGAGAGAAGAGGAAAACTCGATTCTTTTCTGGGGAGACACCACCCTTTCCCTGCTTTCTGATTCACCTAACAAAACAAGCCCAGGTCTCCTGGGCTCAGCACACCATTGATTCACTCACAAACACACAGAGAACAGCTAGTAGGTCCAGCCATTCACCACATTATAAGCAACGGAAACTAGACCTACTGAATTCAGAAATACGTACAGGTATCCAAATGGACAGTACTTGTCACAGATTATGGGTCTGCACTTCTTGGGCCGTGGACGGCACTGACATATCTCGCAGTTGTGGGCGTCTGTGACGAAACCGAAGGGGCAGTCCAAGCTGCAGGCTCGTTTGAGGCCTGTGCACAGTTCCTCCCCTGTGAAGACACACGGACAGCATGTTGTTTCCAAAGAGGGACAGAGCAGGACACATCGAAGTTTCAGGACCTTCCCCTCATCGTCCAACCTTCCACAGATGTCAATTTCTCAGCTCTACTATAGCATTAGGAATGGCTAAAAATCATAGTTCACGCTATTTCACGAATATCACAACATAACTCCATGTTTTGGTACTACTGCAAAAAATAAAAGCCCAACTCTGAAAAACAGACTTTTGACATGTTCTCTCTTTGGGTGCTGAAAAGCAAGCAGGCTGACAAGACTGAGTGAATTTTTTCATGAAATTTGTTTTTATTAGTCACCTCAAACTACTGATTAGCCACTTATTGATAAAATGAGAGAATTAGAAAATTACACCTAAAATTTCATTGTCTACTTTGTTTCTAGTGCATGCCCATAATAATGCATGTTCTTGAATGTTCACACAATGTTTACTCTTACTAGTTTTAGATGTTATCATATAATATGGCATACTACATGCAGCACAAAGGATTTCTTACCCTTTCTTTAAAAAGTACATTTCTTATAACATGATAGAAAGTGAAATTTTCAGTGTTTAATTTAGCGATTTTTTTCCCCCTCTATTGCTGACAAATATCCAGGTGTTTGGATACACTCAAATGACTAAAATATGTATGTGTCAAAAGAATATCTAGATTAATGTTTAATTATCCACTATTTGAAATGTTTAAACTGTCCCCTGTTGGTCAGTTTTAACTTATTTCAGAAGGGGAAAAAAAAGAAAAAGAAAAGAAGCAATGATGAATGGCAAAAGAAACTACTAGCCCTATTAGCTTAATAGAAGTCTTCTAAAAAGATTTTAAAGGGATTTTAAAGTGATTTAGGGATTAATAGCATAATAGAGGGAATAAAACGTTAGGGTGAGAAAAAAAGCATTCTCAGTAATGTAACTCAAGTAAGTTGAGACTTGTCTAAATTAACTGCAGAATGTGAAAGACAAATTCTGATGGCAACAGTATGGCAATGTTTGAGTACTGCTCTGCATGGAGTGGTAACATGGGAAGAAGAGATTATTTTTGTTGGAATACTAAATAAATCTTTATTGTACTTGGACATCCTTTCACAGCATAAATATTCTAAGTAATGTATAAGTTACTAGGAAAAACAGAACACATTTGTCCCTTCCACACACAGATTTTATCATCTAAAATTAAACCTTAATTACTGTTAACAGGTGAAATGGGCTCATGTTTTATGTAAATATTTTAAGATAGCATCTTTCATGAATCTTAGCTGGTAATACTCAAACATTTAATTTAGTTTTTTTTTTTTTAATAAATGTGATTTATGGTACAATTTTCTATTTTGTCATTATCAAAAACCTTTCATTACATGTATTTAGTATAACCTCATGGATCTGTATTACTACTATGAAGCAACTGATTACTAATTTATAGCCTTAAAAGCAAAATTCTAAATGGCTCATTGAAAAATTTGTAATTATATGACTTGAAAGGTCATAATTTTTCATCTCTCTACCATTATTAAGGGAATGATGAAGAATGGAGAAGACTTTCATGGCCACATTTCTTTTTCTGATACTGAGATCTAAGTTGTGAGCCCATTTTTTTATTATGAGAATTTTTAAGTCACAACACCAAGTATATTACGTTGGGAAATAGATGAATTAAAAACACTCTAAGAACTTCCCAGAGTTGGCATCCTTGAAACTTATGGAGTCTGAGCAACTTTGTGCATTTATTTTTCTAGTCCTGTAAAAAAGGAGGAGTATTGGGCCAGCCGAGTGGCACGATGGTTAAGAACACGCTTGGGACGCCAGAGGGCCCCAGTTCGGTTCCCACATATGAGGGCCAGTGACACTGCCCTCCACAGCTAAGATGCTGAACAACAGCTCAACCTGGAGCTGGGCTGC